>NC_081348.1:63431003-63680650 GCF_029784015.1 Lycium ferocissimum | reverse complement strand
CATTGATTTTTTAAGGCTGACGTATAGGGAAATCCCATCAGCAGGGGATGTTTATGTTGTGGGCGGGAGGGCATTCTCTCCCCTAGATAGCTCCCAAGTCTAATACCACTGTACTGTAATATCACGGAGCCTATACGAAGCCAACTCACGTACTCGACCTCATCCGCGTGCGTAACCCTCGGGGTCCCTCTGCGTACACCATCAATAAAATCCTGGGGGTCTATATTTTGCTTTATCATCGAAAACTTCCGGGAGGACCCAACCCAAGCGGAAGGTCTTAACCCTCGAACTACCGGTTCTATCTCTGTCCGGTCAACACCAACCCCCGCGCCGAGCTGCTCGGCGAGGCTACTAATGCGGTCGATAGCGTATGGCATCCCGTACATCACGGCCCTGACATCCGCCGAGAACCGCGGTGCGGTCCGGAGGCGAGGTACTCGATGTCTCGTACGCCCTCGCTCAATCTCATCTTGAGCCCTTATAGCCTCTGACCGAGTGCGGCTAGTGGCCTCGCCGTCTCGCTCTCTTGCCTGCAGGCGGTTAGCAACTTTCTTGCGGGGCATTGCTGAAATTAGAACAATTGATTAGAAACGAACGCTTAACACATGGCTCTATCGCACAATTTAAGAGAGAAAGAATGACATCATCCTAAATGTCCTATAGGCTCCTGTTTATAAGTGCGGTGCACAACACGCCCATAAATAAGATTCTACTAGACACGGTATGTAGACAACCCTAGGACAAAACCGCTCTGATACCACTTCTGTCACGACCCAAACCGATGAGTCGTCACGAGTGTCTGACCTCTAGTGACCAAACACCTCTAAACACGTATCTGAACCATACTGAACATCAAGGGCCCATAAATGGCATAAACTGATCTCATGAAAAGGGAAACATCAAAACTCTGTACAATCTGTATATATACATACATACTGAAGAACAGTGCAAGCCAGATAAGCCACTATATATACTGTACACAAAAGAATGGGAGCCGACAAAGCTACATCATCTGACTAATACATACAACTGTCTACAGACCTCTACTAGAATGAAAGTTGTAGAAAGGACGGACGGAACGGGGCCGTCATACCCATATGCGTGTACATCCAAAAGGCTAGCATACCAAAATAAATGACTCGGATCAATGGAGCGCATCGACCCTTTCGGATAGAAGTCCTACTAAGCTCGGATCATCCGTTCTGTCTACACGAACTGCGGGCATGAATGCAGCCCCCCGAACAACGGGGAGTCAGTACGGATAATGTACTGAGTATGAAAGGCATAAGAACAATCATGTGCATATAAGAATCATGAATAAAATCTGAACTCATAAGCTGGAGTAACTATCTGCATGTGTTTGTATGAACTAGTATACGTATGTATACGCATAAACACGTATAACCGACTATGCCTACGTGCGCTCACGTATGCTCTCAATGACAATCATGCTCATATACATAAATATAGGTCATAGTGCTGATGAACGTTCAGCCCGATCCATATCCCATATAATAGTAATGCTGAGGAACGTACGGCCCGATCCATATATCATATAATAATAATGGCAAGGAACGTACGGCCTGATCCATATATCATATAATAATGCCGAGGAACGTACGGCCCGATATATCATATAATAATGCCAAGGAACGTACGGCCCGGTCCATATACCATCATCCATGTGCACCAGCTGATCAGGTGGTAATGCGTATATAACGCCTATCCATTTTCTATACCCCATATACATAAATACTTGCGTATATAACGCCTTCTGGTCACGGGTCAATATATACATATATATGAATGAATGTAATGCATGAATAACTATATACATAAAGCTGGACCCGTGAACAAAAGAAGCAATCATAAACCGGGTACCTGAACATCAAAGATTGAAGTACTCCCTATGCTTCTAAGAGTAGAGTAATATGAAAGCTCGCTTCCTCGTTTGTTGGTTCGTATCGTAAGATCATGCCAAAATAAGGAAAGGATAGCCTTACATACCTTGAAGTATACCCAATCGTCCAACTTCTACCCCTCGAACTTGCAAATCTACAATTAAGGTAACATAGGCCTCAATTAGATTATTTACCTCACTTACTAACCATCCTCAAATACATGTAAAGCTTAACGAATTATTGACAATAATTTCCTTTGTAAGCTTACAACTCTTCAACTTCTCATTCAATCTAACATCAACCACAATACCCACAAAGACAATGACAACACACATATATATATCAAAATATACTTAAATCCATTTCCAATCATCCCTTAAAATAACCCCAAATCACTATATTACCCTTCATCAACTTACCACTTCCATAAGTATCCTCTTCCATAAGTATCCTCTCTTTACTTAAAATCACTAAAACTCTTGATAATAAACTCAAATACAAGGGTAGAAATCATTCACATACCTTGAAGGGCCTAAGATTCCAAGAACCACTTCAACTCCAACGTCCTAAGCTTCACAACCTTGAAGAAACCCTAGAAACAACCTTCTTCTTCACAAGCTTGAGTTTACAAGGTTCGGATCTTGTCAAAACTCCACTAATATGGTATAAAATATTGGCAGAGAAATATTAGGGTTTTTCTCTGACTTGGAATGGAGGAAAATGAGAAATAAGTCGTGAACCACATATTTATACTCGGAATTAAAAAGGCTACAGCGGTGCAGTTCGACGAGTGGGTCGACGACTCGTTGACGTGTTGACGGTCCATCGACTTGCTCCGTCGACCTGCGCCTGCAGATGCAAGGCTGCGGAACCCTGTCGACGCCGCACATCGACGGTCTGTCGACCATGTTGACGACCCGTCGACAATGACTGGTGTCTGCAAATTTTCTTAGGTTCAGATCAGATCGCGTCGATTCGATTCGCTCAAATTCTAATCCTACAAATTGCCAGGAATACCTGCTGGTACCCTTGTACACGGGGCAAGACACTTTCTACTTCTAAATTCGGGCTCGGCTCTCTATTCCAAAGGTATACCCAACTAGGAAACCATAGGTTCTACCACTACGAAAACGAGGGGTGTAACAGAAAGATCCATGACACCCTATCATAAGCCTTAGCCATGTCAAGCTTCACCACCATATTATGTAGTTTGTTTCTTTTGTTTATATCTCTAATGATCCCTTGTGCTAACAAAACATTCTCAACAATGCTTCTACCTTTAACAAATCCAGTTTGAGTGTTAGAAATAATACCAGGCAGAATTGTCACAATTCTTTCATGCAAAACTCTGGAGATGATTTTGTTAGCAAAAGTACAGAGGCTTATTGGTCTTAAGTATGTAAATGTATTAACCACTTCCTTCTTAGAAATTAAGACAAGATTGGTGTGAGTTATGAATCTAGGCAGCTCTTGACCACAAAAGAATGCTCTAACCATTTTAGTTACATCTTCCCCTATAATATGCCAACAGACCTAAAAAAAATGACCTGAAAATCCATCAGGACCACTTGTGCTGTCACCATTAAGACCATAGACTGCTAGCTTGACCTCCTCATTACTAGGGAGAACAATAAGTGACTCATTTTGTTCCTGAGTGATTAGAGCAGGAATCTTCTTCAACATCTCATAATCAGCACTTGTAGACTGCTCTCTGAACTGATCCTGATAAAATAAAACTGCTTCCTCCCCAATGTCATTATTAGAAGAAATCCAATCCCTTTGACTATTCTGAATCCTCTGCAGTTCCAGTTTCTCCCTTCTTCCTTTGACATAGGAGTGAAAGAACTTAGTATTTCTATTACCATCCTTGAACCACCTCATTCCAGAATTCTGCTTCCAATATTCTTCTTCCAGGTGCAAATAGCTATTTAAATCAGCCTGAGCTTTGTGTAAATCTGCTCTATTCAGCATGGAAGGATTTAATTCAAACTGCAGTTCCTTCACCTTGATCACATCTTCTATAGTTGAGATTTGCTGAAAAATATTGCCATATGTCCTTACTCCACTTTGCTTGCCAAAGCCAGTTTAACCTTTTTTCATTTTAGCCTAAAACTCAGTGAAAGGATTTGCTACAAAATCCAAACACCAGTTATTTTGAACCCCTTCCAAAAATTTTGGATGTTGAGACCAAAAATTTAGGAACTTAAAAGTCTTAACAATCACCTCCTCTTGACTATCACACACAACATGGAGAAGGGCATGATCTATTACATGCCTTATAAGATGTGAGACTTCAGATGATGGGAAAAGATCCATGAACTCCTGATTTCAAAAAACTTTGTCAAGTCTTTTGAAAATACAATCCTCTTCAATTCTGCCATTCCACCAAGTATATCTACTACGAGAGAATTTCAGTTCCATCAGACCACAGTTATTTACAAAGTGAGCAAAGTCAGTAGTTTCAGAAAGATGAATAGGTAGACCCCCTAATTTCTCATCAGCTTTTAGGATTACATTGAAGTCTCCCCTTACTATCCATGGCCCTTGAATATTCAGAGCAACATGAGCAATTGAATCCCATAACTCCAACCTTTCTGCAGCAGTACATTTAGCATAGACAACTGTAACAAAAGCTTCTTGCTGCAAGTTGACATGAGTCATTTTAAGAGTCACATGTTGTACTAAATCCATAATAACCTGTCCTTGCCAATCACCAGTCCAAAAAATCCAAATCTTCTCTGAAATATTAACCATTGAATTGTGGATCCCTAACCTTCTTCTATAACTTTCAAGTTCATCAGGCCCATGGAAAGGTTCCATAAGTGCTATGAGTGAGTAATGATGCCTCCTATTAAGCTCAGTTAACCTCTCAAAATAATTTTGAGTGTTAACTAATCTTATATTCCAAAATAGTACTTTATCAATCATGGATTATTGGAGGGTTTAGATTTACTACTGCTTGTTGTTACCTGTAGTGGCACCATATTGTTCTGCCTAGCTTTCTTTCCACCACTCTTTAAATTATTAATCTTTTTGGGAGATATATCCCCATCTCTTGCAACTTGATTGATGTTCTGATCCATAATGTAACGACCCGTTCGGTCGTTATTGTGTTTTTGACCATTTTGCCCCGTTAACCCATCCCCGAGCCTTATTAGTACCATTTTGACCCACGGGGACAGGTGGCATGGTTCCTTAGGCATTGGAGTGAGTTTTGATGTGACTTTGGAAAAATTTGGCTTTTAAGTGAAAACTGTTTGACTCATAGTTAACTTTAGGGTAAACGGACCTTTTTTGGATATCTGTCAATTCCGAGAGGTCCGAATAGTCATTTAGAACTTGTATGTATATTCGGTTTGGTTCCCAATGTACTCGGGTGCATTTTGGGGCTTGGGTTGGAAAGTTGATTTTAGGCCGTTGGGGAGTTGACTTGGTAAACGAGATCTTCATTGGGAATTTTGAGGTCACGAGTACGTTCGTAGTACATTTTTATGTATATCTGCATATTTAGTTTGTGTCCAGAAGGTTCCGGGGTGGTGACGGGTATCGATTTCAAATTTGGAAGACACCATAATTTTCTGGTGTCTGGGGAGCGCCATGGCGGTAGGGCTGACCGCTATAGTGGTGGTTCCATAGTGGTAGGGCTGACCTCTATAGCGGTGGTGCCATGGCGGTAGGGCTGACTGCTATAGCGGCCTGCTGACCGCCATAGCGGCCGACGGGCAGTGACTGGGGTATTTAATGATATAAAACCCCAAGTCTTTTCATTCATTTATTATTTCTAAAGTAGTTCATCTTGGGAGCTTTTCTAGAGTTTTCTTGGGGAAAACTCTAAGAGGTAAACTCTTCTATCATCTCTACCTAATCTTGATTCTTTATCTCACCTAGTTATCATTAATCCATGCTAGAATCTTCCTAAAGTTATGAAAACTAAGTGGGTTTTGGGTTATCTTCCTCTAATGAACTTGTGAGTATAAAACCTTGATTTGTTAATGACTTTAGCATGGGTTAGCATGGAATTGATGGGTAATGACTATAATAACTTGAATATTCCATTTCTAAGGCTTAATTTGTGAATTAAAGGCTAGGGTTTATACCCAAATTTGGGGGTTTTCGATATAATCCGAATTTTGAGTAATTGTTAGCTAAATTAGTTGATTGTTGATGGGAATTGAACATCTAGAACACTAATTCCATGATGAGAGCCTTAGATCATTATTTTTACTTTATTAGTTTATGAACCCTAGTTTATAGATTGGAAGTTGGGGATTTAATAAGAGTTAAGTTTATTAAATGTCTTCTTCTTGTTTCTAATTCCGCATTCAAATATGGTAGACTTTGATTATCTTGAGGCTTAACGTAAAGGAAGGGCGCAAGTTTAACTTGAGATTGCTGCTCGGCCTGCCAGTTAGGTTACGGTTTACCCCTGTGGTGAGACTTTTACTAGCGAAGCGTATATTTAGATGATATTGTCGGAGATTTTATGTAAACCTTCAGGTGTGAAGTTGGGTTGGATGTTGCCTTAGGGTTTGATATTGCTTGTGACTTGTTTGATCGGGCTAGTGGCCTGTAAACTCCATAGGACCCTGTTTGGTACGTTGTGTATAAATTGGTGACTTGTTTGTGATTTGGGAATAAATCGGAGATATGAAATTACTTGATATTGATATTGGTACTTAGTGTACACCTCGTTATTGGTATAGCCATTGTGAGATAGTTGGCTCTTATTGTTATGGAAATTGGAAATTCATTATGATTACTGTGTGGATTACTTGTTGATGATATTGGTGTGATGTGTGTGGCACAACTTGAATTTGATATTCTTTATTGCCTGTACTTGCATCGTTCCATATTCATTTCATATCATCTTATTATATTGTGTGACTGGAATTATTGATGGAAATGAGAAGGGACATTAATGATTATGGAACATGGTAAGTCACCTCCGAGCTGTGTACGGAGGGGATCATTATGGTACATGGTAAGTCACCTCTGAGCTGTGTGTGGAGGGGCTAATATGGAACATCGATATTGCAACGCTGGTTGATAATTGAGTCCTCTGAGCTGTGTGCGGAGTGACGGTGCTTGGACTTCGGGGGTCCACCATGGGTTGTGCTGCCGAGGCGTGAAGGTATTCCGCTGTCGGAGTGCAAGAGTACAGGCATTGCATTGCATTGCATTGCATTCATACCTCATATTGCATTGCTTGATTATCCTTTGTGGTTGCTTATGATTTAGATACTGTGTTGGTCATATTCTTGGACTGTATTGATATGGGCTACGTGCTGATTTGACTTGATAAGACTTGGTTTTCGGTATACTTGGATATCTGTTTCACTTGGGGCTAGATGTTACATCGAGGCATTGATTTTGTGAGTCGATTTCTTATGAGCATGACTTGTACTCTATGGTTTGCTTGTTTTCTTTTACCTTATTGTCTTTTTATATGCCAACTAGTCTTAGTCGGCCTATGATACCTACCAGTACTTGTTGTTTGTACTAACCTGCACTTGCTGCATTCTTTTATGAATGCAGAATTCCAGATGTGATTGACCTCTGTTTCTCGTGGCTGATAGCCGTTCCGAGAGTTATTGTTTAGAGTCTACAGGGTGAGCTCGAGGACGTCTGCCGCTTTGAAGATTCTTCTTTCATTTATGTCTTAATTGCTATTCTGAGACATATTCAGACTTTGATGTATTATGGATAATTTCAGACTTATAGATTCTAGTTAGATGCTCTTGTATGGATTAGACCAGACCCTGGGTGGATTTTCTTATTTTCGCACTTTTTCTAGATTATTACCATCTGATTTACGTTATTTATTCTCATCCGCTTAATTGATTTATTTATTTATGGCTTTATTATCGTTGGGTTGAGGGTTCGCTTACCAAGGTGGAGAAGGTAAGTGCCCGCACGGCTTAGCCAAATTGGGTCATGACACATAGTTTCATCCTCCTGCACAAACCTGAGTTGAAGAAAAGAGTTATCTCCCTCTGCTACACTTGAACTTGGGTTTACAACTAGCGAACTTGACTTTCCTGGATCCATGATAGTATGCTCATCTTTTTTGTCTGGATCCTTCTCTTTGTCTGGATCTTTTCTTTTACTGAGAACTTTTGATTCAACTTTCTCATCATTTTCAAGCTCAATAACATCCAAAGGATTGTCAGGTGCCAAATTAGTAGAAACTAAACAATTTGGAAGTTCAGTGCAGCTTTCTACATCTTCCTCAACTGTTCCTTTCTTATTTATTGAGTCCTGAAAGATTATCATCTTTGAACCACCAACTGTTTCAAATTCCTGCACCATAGTAGAATTGAGAGCGTTATCCTGAGTGTCCTCTACTTGCAACTGCTCCAATCCTTTTCCTATCATCAAAACTTGATGTAATACAGCTTTACCATTGCTAGATTTCTTTCCAAAAGAAGCCTCCACCCAAGCTTTTGCTAATTTCTTCTCCTTCTCCTTTGATATTGCCTGTCCTCGTTGATTGTTGCCGTTGTTAGATTTCTCATTTGAATCAGCTTTCACCTCTGTTAATTGCTCTCTTGTTTGTTCACCAGGTAGCTTCTCCATATGAAATTCATCACCCTTCTCATCATTATTCTTCATATCATCAGTCTGCACTTCCTCAACCTCATCATCATTATTCATTAGAGCATCAAACATGTTAGCAGTTGCCACCTCCTGATTAGAAACTTTATCCTTACATTAGGAATTATCAACTATGTGTTGATCTTCCTTAGCTTTCCATCCTTGAACTGGCCTATTGTAGCCACCCCTATATCTTCTCTCCTGATTCTTCTTCCCTTCATGTTTTCCTTTAGCAGCAGCGTTATCATTTTCAGCACCAGGGATTTTACTACTTTTTTCCACTTTGCCTTCAGCCTTACCATCAGTAATCTTTTTAGATTGACTTTCTTTTACAGCAACACCTTGCTCTTTCTGAGTTTCTTCTTCTTCTTCTTTGGGGTACAGTTTAGGATGAATAATGGAACAATCATTTTCATTGTGACCTTGTAACTTACATCTTTTGCAATACTTAGGGAAATGATCATAATTTATCTTAATCCATTTATCAATAATGTCACCAGTATCTTTCTTTTTCATGCCAATATTGATTCTCTGAGGGAAATCACTAAGTAAATCCATTTCCACCTTCACCCTTGCGCAGCTTGGTCTAGTCTGATTTTTTGTGGCCATGTCAACTTGTAGTGGTTTACCAACTGCTGAAGCCAATGAAAAAACTGCTTCCTTAACAAAATAATTGGGTGGTAGATAAGGAAAAGAGATCCATGCAATTGCTATTGTAGTTTCTTCATCAGGATCAAACCATGGATCCCACTTCAGTGTTCTCATCAGATACCACCAATTCATGTGATTAATATAGAATGCTAGCTTCGACAAGAGATTAACATAGTCTTCAACCAAAGATGGACGAACCAACACATATCTATTCCTCAACAAACCAATAGGACATTATCCTTTGAATTCACATTGCTTTGGAATGAGTTTTCTAAGTTCTTTAATGTCAGGCCAGCCATAAAAGAACTTTCCGATGATAGCATACTGTAGATTTTCACGTAAAATCATCTGCTCTATCTCTTCTTCATCCCAGAAAACCCTAGGCTCTCCATGCAAATATGTAACAGTTTTTGAGGAATGGAAGGAAGTGTAGCTTTAGGTTGCGGAGGTTTAAGGGTATTAGCGTATGATAGCTGAAGCAGGGGTGGTATATTGGAGGTTGAAGGTGGAGGTTGTCCAGTGGCCGTGGCGGCCATAATGGCTGGAAAAAGGGATGGGAAATAATTAGGGTTTCGGCTAGGGTTAGAGTTTTCTAGAGAGCGTTTTTTTTTTTATATATATAATAACAAAATATATCAATCTTGCTTTAGATAAAAAAAAAATTGATACAATTTGATTGAATTGAATATTTTAGATGAAAGGAATTTATATATTCTTTTTTATTTAATTCAAGAGATAAACTAATTAAATTCTTTTTTAATTGAATGTAAAACTTACTGTCACGCCCCTTTTTTTCACCCCTCGCTTAAAAGGATTTAACAAAAAAGAGTTTTTTCAATTGAAGTGACGTTTTGAGAAGGGATTATTTTATTTATTCAGAGTCGCCACTTGAAATTGAGTTTTGGTATTCCAAGTCACCTTATGAATCCCTAATCAAAAGGAAGTTGACTCTTTAATTATTGGTCTGCGAAAACAAAAGTCCAGATAAGGAATTTTGTTGACCAAGGGGAAGGTGTGAGGCACCCCTCGAGTCCCGTGGTTCTAGCACGGTCGCTTTATCAACTTATATTCGGCTTAAATTAGTTTTTAGGATACACTATGTTTATGTAGCTAAGAGTACTTATTTCCCGCCTTCTTTGATACGTTTTAAACTTGTTCAAAACTGTATCATTTTTATTAAATAGGTGGTGTACTGGTAGCAGCGCTTTCCAGCCTTACCACGACTTTTACTAGCATCTCGCGCCTTTCGAGGCCTTTATGGATCGTTCCCACTTCCCGTGCCTCGATAAGCATCTAATGTATCTAAAATCTATCCATTCCAATTAATTGGGCTTTGAGTATGGTAAATGAATTTTAGTAAGACGATTCATCGGTAGCAGCGCTTTCCGAATTTATCGTTGAAAATTACTTAAATTAATTAATTCACTTCTAAATTCTTTTGATTTGGGTCGTAACCCAACAATCTTTAGAGCTTCTCTTTTGACAATGGGTCTTGAGGTCATTCGCAACCCATCTCGCTCAACCTCACAAATAGCCCCGTGGACCATTTCAGTTATCAATCCTCGTCACTTATTGGGAAAAAAAGCAATTCATTATAACTTCCCATAAACCCGTAAAATGGCATTGCAGCAAAAGAAAAGAATCTTAACATAAGTACTGAGTATATGACTAAAAGAAAAGAGTTAGTTAAGAAAAAAAAAAAAAACACTAGTCAATATAGCATAACTAATCCATGAATTGAATTACAAAGCAGAAATCTTGAACTAATATTCTAAATGGACATTTAGCATTAAATTAAGCCACAAGTCACAACTAAAAAAAAGTCTTTTAAATCACATATGCATATGCATGAAAGCTCCATTGGATATCCAAAACCAGAAATGTATTAAACTTCAAGACAACTTTGATTTGAAGGAAAACCATATTTTCTCATAACTAGACCGAAAAACCCTTATAAATCTTGTGTATTTAGGAGACAGATTGTTTGAAGCAAAGTATTAATACTACAATCATTCAACGTGTTAAAACCTGGGTATTGCGTCACCTTATTGTTGTGCACAATATTATCTTCAAGGACATGACCAAAGAAAACCATTTAAACAGTTCAAGTTTAATCAAATACAACAAATTTGCTTACAAGTAAAGTGTAACAGAGCCAAGAATAATAAAACCTTTAAAGAAAAATGGATTAAGGCATGATATGAAGCGTTATAATAGATTAAACAAGAAAAAGATTGGACCTTTATTGCTGAATATTTCTTTAAATGAAAACTTAATTACAGCAAACTCCTGGGTTAGGGGGATTGGCTTGGGTGAGAGATCGTGAGGGTTAGGGATGGAAGGAGTTAGGATTAGTTGCAGGTTAGTATATTTAGGCTAATTTCATTTTCCTTTTGGTTATTTTAAATCTTTTTGTGTTTTTTTGTTTATTTTCTTTAGAAGATAAAAATATTAATTAACCACTTTTATACTACTAAAAATATAGAAAAGTTAAATAGCTAGTTAAAAATAAAATATCGTTAATAAGAATACTAAAATCACTAGCTTATTTATTAAAAACATAAAAGAAAACATATTTTTAGAAAAGAAAATTCTTTTGAAAAAAAAATGAAAACAAGACATCCTAAAATGTGACTCTATTTTTTGTAGCCTTTTTTAAAATATAATAATAATAAAACTTACTAAAAATGACATAAAAATTAAAATATTTAACTAAACCTAAAAGAAATATTTAAACGCTAAAAATGGTGTAAAAACTTATGTTAGGTCAAAAATTAGGTGTTCACACCTACGGTTTTGACATTAAGTGGTTACAACTTCTTATCTGTTTAGCTAACTGTGTGCTCAATTTTGCAGGTACTTTACAGGTTAATAACTTTTAGGAGCTACCATCTGATGCCAAGAAAATCTTAAACATGGATAAAGCTTTGTAAAACACTAAAGTATTTGTAGGAGTTATCAAATTCAAAGTGCCTTTTTAAAATAGTTAAACTCCCCATTTTCAAAGTGACATTCTCCTACTTTCTCCGCGCGTCCTGGGCAAGTTATGTATTTGCTTTTGTTTCTCATGTTTTAGATCTTTAGGAATCAATACATATACTTTTATTAGTTTTTTCTTTGCCTCCATCACTAAATTCCATCGTATGTCTTGCGTCTATGAGATTCTCAAATTTTGAGATATCTATAGAAATGCAATAAATAAATAATTAAGTTGCAAGAGTAAGAAAAAATTATTTATATATTAAAAGAGGTAATAAGAAAGAATATAAAGTCAATTGCAAGCTTTTAAAAAAGTAATAAGAAATGATATAAAGTCAAGTGACATGCTATAAGAGAAAGACAGTAACTATTTAGCAGGAGAATTCCAGCCTTTCGATAATATCAAAGATATTGATGAATTTTTGAAGAAATTTAAGAGCCAGGTAGAAGAATCTTCCTCACAAGCAAGTGATAAGGAAAAAGAAAAAATGAAGTGATAAGAGGACCCCGCAATAATGTTGAACGAAGACTTTTAATAAAGGAAATATCAGCTTTAATAAAGGAAATATCAGCTTTAATAAAGGAAGCACAAACTTTAATAGAGTTTGTTAAAGTTTTTTGTTTGCTAGCTTTTAGTTTGTTTTATATTATTGTACCTTTTACTTTTTAGTTTGTCGGCCGTAAAAATATTGTCTGCCATTTCTTGTTTTTATTTTAGCAGTTTGTTGTATCGATCCTCTATATAAAGGATCATTAAATTATGTAGGAGGCAGGTTTTAGAAACCACCCTCTCTCTCTCTCTTTGTAAAAATATTCCCAATATAATAAAAAGTTTGCAGTATTTAAGATATCAATTTCTTCTGAGCACAACTTTCGAATATTAGGTAATTTTCTTTTATTTTGTTTTAAATTTTAATTTAGTATTCATATTTAGCCTAAATGATAGGCTAAATGTCTTGTGTTGAACTATATCACACTAGATGTAACATCTCGGATCTTCGGGCTAAGGTTTAATGTGTAAGATGGGGGTATAATGGAACTAATATGGGAGATATAGGAAGTGTTTTGAAAACTAATCAAGTCATAAGAGAGTCTTTGGGCAAAACAAAGTTAGAAGTCACTCTACGGGGCATGTTTTCAAGTGAGTTTGTAGAAGGTCTTAATTCCAGCGACCATAACCCCTTTATTATTTGGTAATTTGGGAAAACTTCCTCAATGAAAGTTATAGAGCTTTGAAATACCTTTCCAACGGTATATTATGGAGGTCAAACAGACATCCATACAAAAAATTATGGCCATTTCTTGAAGAGTCGCAGAGCAATCCAAAAAATACGAACCGAAATACGGCCAGTATCACAAAATACGGTTAGTATTTTGTTAGGCCTAAAATTTAATGTTCCAGAACAGTATATATTCGTCCATATCAGTCCAAATCATTATTTTTCTTTCCTTCAAGCCCTAGAACGACCTCCTACCCTCTCCCATCATCAAGAACACCAAGGTAAGCCTATTCTAAGCCTTCTAAGTCAATTCTAACATGTATCCATGGATTCTAATCAAGAATTCATTATTCTTAACTTAGGGGTTTTCAAGAAAATCCAATTAAAGGGAATTCAAGACTAGGCTTTGGGATTCTTCTTCAAAGAACAGTTTTTTAATACAAGTTTGGAGCATTACCAGGTATGTAGGGGTACTATCTAGGTGTGGGAACATTATTGTTCTTCCCCACACTTCTTCTTTCATAAAGTATGAAGCTTTACGAAAACTAAGGTTCTTAACCATGTTCATGATAACCCTAGGTCCATGCCTCATGTTATATTATGTATTAAATTGTTATAAATTCTTTATTGTGTTCTTGATATATCGTTATGATTATTGAGAATCTGTCCGTAATCCATGAAAACCCATACTTTGCATTCCATGGGTTCTTACATGCAAGTTTATGAACTATTATGATATTTTCAAGAAAAGCTATATATGTTTTATAAGTTCATGCAAGAATAATACGAATGATATCCATGTATATGCAAGTTATGATTCATGAAAAGCCATGGGCAGCAAGTGCCACTTTTTTCCATGTTCATGTTTTTTTGGGAGTTGCATTAATTACCGAGAAGGCTTCAAGCAGCCTGAAACTATGTAACCACCGTAGGATGAGGATCGCTCCACCCATGCTTAGGATGATCTCTCATAATGACTGGATCCTTCATAATATTATTAAATCTCATGTCCCTGGCAAGGTATGAGTTTTCTGCTTGTAGGACGCAAGTACCAGACCATGTTGTCGGTTATATTTACTGCTCTCCTTACTCACGATACTTTACACATGTTATATATGTATATGTACTCATGTTCATGATCATGTTTCAGTTCAGTCTCTATTATGTTATTTCCATGTCTCATGTTATTTCGTTCAGTTGCTTTACATACCAGTACATTCAATGTGTTAACGTCCCCTTTTATTGCCTGGGGGCCTGCATTTCACGATGCAGGTACAGATTTACAGCACGACGCATCTACTTAGTAGCACTCTACACGCATCAGCTTGTGGGTGAGCCCCATCTCTTTTGGGGTTTAGCCAGCTATCTATTACCTATTAGTTATGCATTAAAGGTATGTTGGGGGCCTTGTCCCAACAGTTTTGTTTAGCAGACTCATGTTCATATTAGAGGTTTCATAGACTAGTCAATCAGTTATGTCAGATACTCAGAGTCGTGTAGCCATCTTTGGCTCAATTTATGATATTTCCGCATTCATGATTTAAACAAGTATTTCATTAAATTATTATGACATCTCATGTTTTATAAAAGCTCATCACATTTCATGTTATATTCCGCTCATGTTATTCCTCATGATGATTCAGCAAGCCATGAGGTTCGCTTGGTCACATGCAGTAAGGCACCGAGTGCCGTGTTTCGCCCAGGCCATGGTTCGGGGCGTGACACTAGACTACTGAGTATTATGGTGAAAATGCATTAATTAGTAAAGATTCACATAAGATAGTACTGAGGTCAGGCAGAGAATAACCCAAGCGGAATGTTCAAACTCAGATTGATGGTCCTGTTTGTTTGCCCGTTGAGCCGAGGTGGCGTTAGGGCTGTTTTTGGATCTGTTCTGAGTAAAGGCAACCTCCATGCCAGGATTATTGACCTAGTAAAAGTTCCTCTGTAGTACTATCTTACCGTGCAATCCGCCCTAACTGCACCAATATGTATGATTGCGAATTTGTATAATTGCAAATCTGTTACAGTTTATAGTTGGATCTTGAGACATTTCAATGACTAAATATTTAATTTAATGATTTATTCTATCGTTGACATGCTTGAATTGGTTACATGTGAGCATCGGTTTGGACAAAGATTGAATTTCCTTGCTATGCATGTGAAGTGATTAAATTGCGATTTTCAGAAGCATTGAGTGATTTATTGAAATTTTGAGTTGAGGTAAGAATTAGGGTGTTAGAGAGGACGCTGCCATTTAAGTTTTGATTAGGGGATTATTTACTTCCAAAGCATTTAAGGAGTATAATGTCTTGATTTAGAATTATGAATAGAGAGGTTGTAAAACTAGAAAGGGAATAAATTTCATGTTTATGCTTGTGTATTTATGGCAGAAACATCAAATTCTGTTGAAATAAAATAAAATTAAATAACTATGCATGTTGTATGAGTCCTCTATATTCATTTTGCTTTATTCAGAAATGTAAATCTTAACGAGCTTAAGTAAAACAACTAGGAAGTGTAATGGACTGATCCAAAGCATATCAATACTCTTGGATAGATAACAAATACAAGAGCCCAAAAAAGCAGAAAAATTTAGTGAAACTTATTTAAACGACACGGCATTATTTATTGATATGTGATGATATAGTGATAAAAGTGTATTATTCATGTTATTTATGTATTAGGTTTGTGTATTTGGTACTGCACGTGTAAGTTTTACCGTTAGTGATTTCATAATTTTTTTTGTTCTTGGCCGGGTACATTGCATACGAATTACAATTTAACTAAGTTGTTAGATTTAATGTTCTTAAACAAATATGATAATAATTTATCATTATTAACTTTTTAATGTTAGACCACGATCGCGCGGGCACCGAATAGTAGGGGTGTCAATGGTACGGTTCAGACGGTTATTTTATAAAATTTATACCATACCAATTTTTCAGTTATTTGATTTTGTAGAACCAAAATTAGACTTTTCGAAATCGTCCCATTATCTCGGTTTCTCTTCGGTATCGGTACGGTTCAGTTAATTTTCAATTTTTTTTTTAGAAAAAGAACATCATGTTATAGTCACTAGTAAAAGTTAAAGACACGATATCATGCATACTTTTATAGGACTTTGACAAAAGTTCTCTAGACATTTTTACTATTTAAAGCGTGATGAATCAAGAAAAAATGAAAGAAGATAAGAATAAAGATTGATCCGCCTATTTTATGATAGGGTAAAATAATGTTATGTAAAGATAAATAGTATAATTTAGATCGCACTAGGAGGAAAAAATCAATCAAGATGGGACTCAAGAACAGAGTCTACTAAGATTAAGTATTCAATAAGATAGATTTAAAATCATATGAGAAGAAAGATATCTAATACTTTGTAACTTTTTATCCAAGATCGTTGGAATATCTTGTAGCTTACAAGCTAGTTAACACTTGAGATGCTAGAACTAATTTAATTTCAATAGGAGTAGTATAATAGATTTCAGCGTTGGAACTTTAGGCGTTAGTTATATATGTTGCCAGTTTGTAGTCGTTTTCATCATCCTGAATTCAAGGTTTTTTTTAATATATTTAAATTTAATATATAGAATATATTTTACACATATAAATTTATTCAGTACGGTTCAATTTTTTTTTGTTCATTTTTCTAAAACTAAAAACTAACATAATTATTCAGCACGATTATAAATTTATATAAAATCCGTCAATTTTATTAAAAAAAATCTAAAATTGATCCAATATGATAAGGTTGGTGGTTAAGTCGGTTTTTTAAAACCATTAACACCTGCTGGTTGAAAAATAAGAAACGGAATCCCAGGCGGCTAGAGCCTGGAAGAAGCAACCTCTGTGTGACCACGCTCTCTACATTCTTCCTCCTCCAACAAAACACAAATCACAACACTTGAGAGATCCCCTTAAACCCTAACCCTAATTCCTTCCACAATATCTCAATGGCTTCGAAACTCTCTTCTCGTTTAGCTTCTCGTCTTGCTTCCCATATCCTGCATTCCCCCAAATCTCACCACCCTTTAATTTCCCTTGTCCACAAATCCCAGCCCGGCCCGCCCATCTACACCCTCCATTCCTTATCCACACTCTCCCGGCCCGCCCGTTCCCACCGTTCAGCCCGGCCGGATATCGCAACCAAAGCCCGTCAACTCCAAACTCGCCGCTTATGGACTTACGCTATCACCTTCAGTTGCATAGCTGGTTTCATAGTAATAGTCCTTAACCAATTCCAAGACCAGCTCGTATTCTACTTAACCCCAACAGATGCCTTACTAAAACACTCCCAAAACCCTACAAAATCCAAGTTCCGTCTCGGTGGATTAGTACTCGAAAACAGCTTAACATCAATACCCAATTCACCTGAAATGGAATTTGTTATTACCGATTTGATTACTGATATTTTGGTTAAGTATGATGGGTCGTTGCCCGATTTGTTCCGGGAAGGGCATTCGGTTGTAGTGGAAGGGTTTATAAAGCCTTTTACGGAGGAAATGAGGGAGAAAGAGAGAGGGGTTTTGAGTGAGAGGAAGTTAGAGGTTACGGGGAAAGCCAGAAGTGGGGATTGTTATTTTGCGGCGAGTGAAGTGTTGGCGAAACACGATGAGAAGTATATGCCGGCTGAAGTTGCAGCTGCACTTGAAAAGAATAAGAAGTTGCTTAGTGAGATGGAAGGGAATGTGGATGAGGGTGATGGTGCTGCTACAGCGAGAGCATAATGGTAAAAATTCTAATTGGAGTTTTGTTTAATTTTAATTTTTGATTGTACTATTGTTTTAGATTATATTGAAAGGAAATCGGAGAAATGAAGGGATTTATAGTTGGTTTAATGAGTTTATGTAATGAATTTTGTTGTCTTAGTGGGCGTCTGGACATAAGAATTGTGAAATTTAGAAAAAGGTAGTATTTGTTTTCAAGTTGAAAATGGTATTTGGAAATTGGAGTTGTATTTGGATATGAATACAAATCGGAGTTAGTTTTTGGATTTTTGTGAGTGATTTGGAGTGAACATTGTGAAAACAGCTTTTTGGAGTTTTTCGAATTCCGGATTTCAACTTCAAGTTGTATTCCGGAAAATTGTGACAATTCTATGTCCAAACAGGTTTCCAGAAAAATATTCCAGAAAAAAGTGAAAAATATCCATGGCCAAACGGCTAGTAGGTGAGTGGCCATAGAAAACAAATATTTTTCCACTTTATTTGGAATTTTTGAAGCTGGAGTTAAAGATGGAGTTGTGTTTGGTTATACTTTTTGCAAAGAATATTTGGTTGTTGAATGTACAAAAAAAAAACCATGAAATATGATTTATACTCCTAATTTTTGAAAACTAGCAAAATCATTCAACTTTATTAATTTATAGGAAGAGGGTGATGGTGCAGCAGCTCCAGCTACAGCGGATAAGGATCAGCCAATTATGGAGTATGGTAAAAATATTTTTGTCGAAATGATGAAGTTTTGTTAAATTTCAATTTTGATTATACTATTGTTTTAGATTAAACTGAAGGTAAATCAGAGAAATGGAGGGATATATAGTTGGTTTACTAAGGTTATATAATGAATTTTGTTAACCCTGAGGAATGGGGTTTCAGTTTAGAAATTTTGTAATATTAGTGAATAAATGACTGTAATTATTTTTTATGACATTGGATATTTGCAATTCTTTGTGTAAACTCAAAATAGAGGACATTGATGAAAGAAATAGAGAATAAATCACTTCCGAGTTTATTATTGCTTGAACTCCTCCATTTTTCATTTGTTATGTGTGTCGATACCTAGAATGTTAACTTTATGTTATTTTCTTACATGGCTCTGCACATGGGCTACTTGCTTTTGGTGGCAACAACCAAACCAGCAATCTCTTTCACAAAAATAGCACTAGAAGCATTGTGGTCGTTGGTGTTTTTTCTATGATCATGTTACAGGAACAGCAATGAATGTGTGCAAAATTTTCTAGGCTTGGCTTATGTAGAGGTTTGAGCGGAAAAAAGAGTAGAATAGGTTAAAGTTGACTTCTGGAATAGGCAAAAGGCTTTCTACGTTTTGGAGGCAATTATGGGGTAGAATTCTAGACGTGTTTTATGTCTTTGATGGGGCTTCTATACATGCTTATCGTTGGCTAATTAGAAACTAGTTATCCAAAATGTGCAACCGAAAAACGAAATGAGACATTAAATTTTATAGACGAAAAATAGGTTTTGGAGGCCAGTATGAGTAGAATTCTGGACGTGTTTTGGTTCTTTAATGGGGCTCTAGTTATGCTGGCTGCTGGCTAACTAGAAACAATTTACCCAATTTGTAAATTGAAGAGGAAAACAAGATACTTTATTTTGATAGGTAAATGGTCGGATGGTGATTCAATGAAAAAGAAGCCTGGAACCAAAGCTTATAAGTCTTGGAAGTCATTATGGGTACAATTGTAGACTTGTTTTGGCTCTTTGATAGTTTTGTCATGCTGCTTATTAGAAACTAGTCAGGCAACTAAGGAGTATGATATGCTAAGAATTCATATTAGATATTCTTTTTAATTGATGAAGTCTGGTATCTGTGTTAATTTTGACTATTACGTTTGTTTTAGATTAATTGATGGATAGAGAAATTTAAGGGATTTACTGAATAAGACTTATCAATAAAAATGAAACTGAATAAGACAGATAAAAAGATACTGTCATGTTTATTATACGTAACCGGTAATGGAGAAAGAAAAGATGAAATAGAATAGTAGGTGTAGATTTTCTGTTTTTCTACTTACTAATAATCGGGAAGGAGAGGAGCTACCGGTTATTAAGGCAGAATTTGACCTGCATCAGGTTGAAGATCCGACAACCCGGCTATACAATTTGGGTTAGCAAGGGTATTATGTAAACTTACTTAAGCTTATAGTTATCACACACGTGCTACTCCCTTTCTTCCAGATTTGACGCGTGGGTGTGCAGTCAATATTTTGCTTGCTGTGTTGCTCTCTGTTCTCATCGTTATCATTGCTTCCTCTGTGTTCTTTGTGCCAAATTTTGATACTTCCTGCTTGAATATTTCTCGCTTTGCTCTTCTTCTTCGACTTGCTTGGTTCTACTGATTCCCCTTAACCAGCTTTGTGGTAACTTCTGTTCGTACTGTATCGATTTCAATTTATTATCCTTTTTGGTTTTCTGTTCTATTATGATTTTTTGTTATTAACAAACTTTTTATGGTATCGGCTAAACTGTTTGATCGTGCAAGAATTTGGAGTAAAGCTTTTCATGTTTTGTTGGTTTAACGTTTAGACTTGAAAAGTTATGATGTAGATTACTGGAAGGGGCTATGATCCTAACTCCCTAACTTTCACCCATGGAAAATGCTAAAAGACGTTCGGTTAATAAGGAGCCCTAGATGAATAGATTAGCCCCACGGAGGAATGATGTAGTTCTCTTGGCAAAAGTATGCAGACAGGACTGATTCTATATGTATGTGTTTTACTGTTAAAAGTTTTGAGGTGGAAATACTCAGGGGCATCTGTAAGCTCTGGTGCTGTCTACCTTGATCCTTCGTGCATCCTCTAGCAATCTTTGTTAATCATTTAATCATGTGAATAATTCTGCACTGAAGTTTTCTGAGTCGCCTTTGACAGTTGGAAGAACATAGAAGTGCATATGCTTTAGATTTTATTTTGTTTTTTAAAGAATAATGAAATTAGATGCAAGTGGTGTCTTACTGTTTGGGTCATGCTGTTGATTTGCACAAAAGAGATGGCTTAGCCTTTTTCCCATTACAAGTGTTAATACTTTGTCTGTGGACGGGTGAGTTATTTTTGAAACTCATTTAAGTCCAGACAGGCTGCTTAGCTTTCTGTGTGTTTGAAACTCGCTCTCTCTTTTGTGTTGGGTGTATTGAACAACATTTAAAACAGCTAAGTAATACTAACACTAAACTATTATCAAAAGTTGCTCATAGAACTACTAATCGGGTACAGGAAAGTGAATATGTTTTTAGTTGTGCCAATTCAAAAACTTTTCAGCTATCTTTAATTCAACAGTGATTATAAGCTAATATTCCGTTGCTTTGGCCTTAAGAGTTATTGCACCTATAGTCCTTGCACTGAACTATACTTATTTGCTTGGTGTTTATTCAATTTGAGATTACCACCTTAAAAGTATCTACGACTTAGGTTTTGAGAATTGAAGGTGAAAGTATATTGTACTTTATAATCACACATGTACTTGTTAGCTATATAAAGTTCCAGCCTTTAAGAAAATTGAGGTGAAAAAGCAAATCTCAGCCTATACACTTTGTCTCAATTTAAGTGTCTTAGTTTGGCGCTTAAATTGGAATTTAAGAAACAAAGTAAGACTTTTTAATATTGTAGTGTTTTGCAAAAAAAATAACATACTATAGATCATGGGAAATTTTACATGACATAGATAACTCTTAAGAGATATTTATGGTTAATAACTACACTTGATTTTTATTACCATTCGTAGCTATATTTTCCATCCGTAGCTACACCCATGACATATATCTTATATGTTGAGATTCATCTTATACAGATCTTTCATATAAAAGAAAAGATCAGTTCACACGCCCTCTCTTTCTCACTCAGTATCCCACAAATCCAGCTCCTCTCTCTCTAATCCCTAAAATGGACAACTCAAACTCCAGTTATAGCTCAGTTGGTTGGCTATCTGAACTCTCACCTTGTTGGTGAGGGTTCGAATCCCCACATTGTAATTCCCTTCTCCCTACATAATAAAAACAATTAAAAAAAAAAAAATCTCTAGTGACAATCCATCACCTCCGACCACCACAAAATTCTATTATACTTGTTAGATGCTATAATTATATGCCATATTCTATTGTTCTTCTCAAATACTATAATCATATGCCTATATTATTTGTTTCGTGATTACATCTTATACATCTTATAACACTTGCTCGTCACCAGATCTGGATAGAGATACCGCTGAGATTTTCCGGCATTGAATTTCACAAGGAGGTTCTTTCTCACCTCTCCGGAGGGTATTCGTCGATCTGAGTGTATTTTCTCAATTTTAGAGGAATTTTTACATATGTGGCCGGAATCTATGGCTTCGTCTCCTTTTTGTATCTCATCTGAGTGTATTCTTTTGGTTGGAATCCATGTCTTCTTCTCCTTGTATGTTTTCTTGTATCTCATATCTGAGTGTATTCTTTTGGCCGGAATCCATATCTTCTTCTCCTTGTGTCTCAGATCTGAGTGTATTCGTCATTTTTTAGTGTAAATATAAGTTATATGTATTGACTAATTGAATTTTTGGCAGACTAGATGTATTTGGCTGTATGTGTTGTTTGAATGATCTATGTACATATGTTTGTATACAATTTTTCGAGTAAATACAGTGTATCTGAATTTTGTAATTGATTTTTTGTTGTTTGTATACAAATTTACCGTTGTCATTGTTTGATACACCTGAATACACTTTATAGCAATGAAATACTAGCTGGCGACAACTCAAATACAGTCGAACACATTTAGCCTTTACGATGTTGACAACGACCTTGCTAATCGGTGCTCGAATACATTCAAATACAGCCAAAACAAAAGGATGCATCAATAAATATACTGAAATACACAGCTCCTTCGTATATTTAAATAAACTGAAATACATTCATTTTGAATACACATGTATTTGAAGAAAATAAGATTATATGTATTCAAATACATTCAGATACTCGCGACATCAAATAAGGTTAGATACAACTGAATAGTGTATTCAAATACATTCAAATACACGCGAATTGTCCTAAAACTAGCTACGAACCGTAATAAGTAAAAGGTAGCTACAGTTGGTTAGAAGCTCCTAAACTATAGCTATTTGTGTAAGTTACCCTAGATTATAAAGAGTCTCCTTAAATTCCAAGATTAAATGGGTTTCATTCATTTGATACATGAAGCGCCAAAGAAGTTCGGAAATCACCAAATATTTTTGTCTGCGCGGGAATTTAAACCTGAAATCTCATGGTTCTTAACCCACTTACATTATAGACAATTACTTTGTAAACTATTATAATTAAAATAATTGGACGTTTGAATACTTAAGGGTTAAATGATCACAAATAATTTGCTACATCGACATACATAGTATATATCTAAAGCAAAAACATCTCAAAAATAACCTAGAAGTCAATTAACAATTGGGCAGATGCCAGCTGAGAAAGAACAATCTGCCTTAGTTATATTGCTCTTTCCTGTTTCAATGAGAATCGAGAACTGTGAAGAGGTTCTAACCGGCCTAGCTAGCCCAACCAATCGCTACAAGCGGGACACCGAATGCGTGCTTAGATCCCTTTTATTTTATTTTATTATTATATGGTAGTTGGTATAATTCGAATTCGTGCTGTGTAGAGTTTATTAAATGGGGGTGTACTTTTTACCCAAAAAATATGCTACCAAAGGTGACTTTATTTTTGGGATTCGTACCTCAAACCTCTAAATAATGATTAAAGTTATTTACCACTTTATCATCACCTTTGATTATATAGTAATATCATTCAATTATAATTCAACCAAGATAAAGGTTATCACCTGGCATGGAGTTGATTTGGCAAGCACGCAACGTTAACATTTTTAATATATACAAAAGTCCTCTTTATCGTTAAGTTTGAATATTTCGAATGATTTTTTTCGGGAAGAGAAAAAGAAAAAGCATTTCCCAGATTTGAATTTGAGTGGATTAGCAAAGAACAGAAAATATCAATTTAAAGAAAAAGTGAAGTTGTTGCACTGCTGACGAATTCCCAATGTAAAGTCATTTGTTTCCCGACAATTCAGGGGAGGCCGGCTGCTGATCAGCATAACAATGATACTTTATACATTCATTTATTTATTATTGTTAAAAAGAAACCCAATTTTGTATATAGACGTATTGAATCTAAGGGGACTTTTTAGAGTCGGATTTTGATATGATTTGGTTGAAATTTGAAAAGGAAGAAGAAGTATATTTAAAATTAAGTTGAAAAAAGATATTTGGAAGTTAAAGTTGTGTCTGAATATAAAAATGGCATTTGATGTTTCTTGCTAAAAACTTTTCTTTTAAAAGCTTTTTGTCAAATTTCAAATTTTTATTTCAAGTTTGAATTGAAAAAGGGCCATGAACAAATCGGTCAATTTTACCTTCGGATTTGGTTTTGGCTCAAAATACCCTCATGCTAGTCAATCAACTCAAAAAGATCATCCAACTAGCCAAACAGCTCGAAAAAACCTTCTTAGTAACGGTTGCTTCTAAACAAGGAATAATGAGCCAATTTTGCCCTTAACTTTTTTTTTTTTTTTGCCGGGGGGGGGGGGGGGTTGTGGGGATGGTTAGGGGGGTGAGTGTGTGAGAAATATAATAACAATATAAGAATATAAAGTTTTTGGCACCGTATAAAATTATCATTTATAGTAGTAAAAGTAATCTCATAATCTCCCTTATAAACTTTTGCTCAAGTCTCCACTATTAAAAACCCTTATTCCGAACTATAAATGGAAGGTAAAATTACCCCATCTCAAATAGTTCAAGGGCAGATTTGACCCATTTTTTTCTTATTTTAGGATAATCATTATGGGAAGGGTGTTCTTGAGCTATTTGGTCAATTGGAGGGTATTTTTGAGCTTGTTGACTAACAACGAGTGTATTTTTGAGCAAAAAATATAAGAGAAGATAAACTTGACCTATTTCAAATAATTCAGAGATATTTTTAACCTTTTTACCTTGAAATAATCTCTAAATATTTCAAATTTTATCATGATCAATTAATTGACTACCTAGATTTTTACTTGTTAGTGAGGGTTTTATTCCCACCTCGCCATTTTCCTACCTGTATGTCTATTAATTTTGTTTTTTTAAAAAAAAAAAAAGTACTGAATCTACAATTACATAATACAATATTTTTAGAAAAAAGAAAAGAAAAACAAGTATTGACTAGTGAGCAAAACTCCCTCTGTATGCATGTAACAAAATAAATCTATATATAATATATCGTTTTTCTTATCGTTACTAATTTTGCTATTAGTATTTTTTTTCCATCGATAATTTCATCTTAACTTCGTTACTTTTATATTTTTTAAATCTGTTTTAAAAAATGTTTTTATGGAGTTGAGGGTCTATCGGAAACAACCTTCCTACCCCATAAAAGGTAGGGGTAAAATTTGCGTACACCCATTCTTCTAAGACCCTACTTCTCATATTACATTGGATTGTTATTGTTGTTGTTTTAGACCCAAAAAACCTACATAACAAATCCTTATTAAATGAGCAAAAATTACTCATTTGTTACTGTTAAATTGAAGAAGAATGAAGAAGAAATCTGATAACATCAAATGGCGGTTATCAGTGGGTGAGGAAGAAGAAAGTTAGAGAGAGATATATTGCAATGAGAGAAAATCTCTGATTTCATAGAATGAACTTGATTTGAGAATATGCTTTACAATGTCTACTTATAACCTCCTAATCATAACACAGCTAATCACTAACTAATTGACAGCTCATTTATAGCTCATCACTCTTCCACCTAACTAACTAACTAACTAGTACAATCATAAATACACACATGTACAACTCTCCTAATGCAATGGTAATACATAGTTCAACACTCCCCCTCAAGTTGTGAATGAAAAATTGTCTTTCATTCCCAACTTGCTAATCAGATAAGTATGCTGCTGGTGTCCTAGTGCTTTAGTCAGAACATCAGCTGGTTGCGCTTGGCTTGCTACATGTTATGTCTTGATTAATTCTTCTTGAAGCTTTTCCCTTACAAAATGGCAGTCTATTTCTATGTGCTTAGTCCTCTCATGGTCTATTTCTATTAGCCGCAATCTGCAGGGCAGCCTTGTTATCACAACAAAATACCATTGGTAATTCTACTTCCAGTGTCAATTCTTTCATTAGTCCATACAACTAAACCAACTCTACAACTGTATGAGCCATACTCTTATATTCTGCTTCAGCAGAACTTCTAGATATAGTGTTTTGCTTCTTTGCTTTCGAAGATACGAGAGAGGATCCCAATTTAATGCAATATCCAGTTACAGATTTTCTAGACATTAGACATGATGCCCAGTCTGAGTCACAGTATGCTGTAACATGTTCTGATCCTGAACTAGACATCAATAACCCAACTTCATAATGAGACTTCTTAGGTGTTTGCATGAACTGGCTCACATTCTGCACTGTATATGCAATATCAGGTCTGGTGATAGTTAAATACAACAGCTTCCCAATTAACCTTTGATATCTCCCCCTATCTTCCATTAGCTCATCAGCTAGTGTTTTATTGAGAGTTTTGTCATCAGTTATTGCTTCACTGAGAGCTTTATCAAACTCACTACTTGTGAGCTTTAAATTCTGCTCCATTGGAGTTTCTGTTGTCTTTGATCCTGCTAATCCTGATTCTGATACCATCTCAAGGGCATACTTCCTCTGTGCCATTAATATACCTTCCTTGGATCTAGCAAATTCAATTCCAAGAAAGTATCTAAGTTCACAAAGTTCTTTCATCTTGAAGTTATTATGCAATACCGCCTTGGCATCTTGAATTGTCTCCAGATTATTGCCTGTTACTAGCAAATCATCTACATCGAGAAGAATCAACACAGACTTCCCCTTAGAGGATTTAGTGAATAGAGAGTAGTCATATTTACTCTGAATGAAACTAGAATTGCTCAGGGCCTGTGACAACTTAAGATTCCATTGTCTAGAAGCCTGTTTTAGTCCATAGAGGGATATTAGCAGTCTACATACTTTAAACTCCCTCTGACTGCTGAAACCCTATGGCAATGTCATGTATACTTCCTTAGATATATCCCCATTAAGGAACGCAATGCGTACATCTAACTGGTAGATAGGCCAGTTCTTAAGTGCAACAGTTGCAATAACAGTTTTGACAGTGGTCAACTTTGTCACTGGAGAGAATGTATCATGAAAATCCAAACCCTCCTATTGAGTATACCTTTTTGCTACTAACCTAGCCTTATATCTCTCCATAGAACCATTTGAGTTGTATTTTATTTTATACACCCAATACATCCTATAGGAACCTTGCCAGGAGGCAAATCAACTAATTCCCAAGTATGGTTGAGTTCTAAGGCATCAATCTCAAGTTGCATGGCTTGAACCCACTTCTTGTCCTTACTTACTTGAGAGAAAGAAGAAGGTTCAGTTTAAGAGGAAAAAGAGGTAAGGAAGGCTTGATAATGAGGAGATAAATGAGAGTAGGCAATAGAATGTTGAATAGGATGAGATGTGGAAGTAGAAGAAGAGAAAGGCAGAGAAGGATGTAAATAATCAGTTAACCAGATGGGGGGCTTTGTAACTTTACCAGATTACCTAGAAGGAAGGATAGGAGCAACAGGATTAGGGGATACTATAGGAGAAGGAGAAGTAAGAGGAGGGGAAGAGGAAGAAGAAGGAGGAGAGGTTCTGGGATAGGAAGGTGCAAAGGTTGATGGAAGAGGAGACGTTGAAGGACTGGGAGGAGAGGAAGATGGTGGAATAACAGGAGAAGAGGAGGAAGAAAAAGGCATAGAAGAAGTATCAGAGGAGATAGAAGAAGAAACATCATGAGATGTTGAAGGTGATAGTGTAGTTAGGGGTGTCAATGGTTCGGTTCGGGCGGTTATTTTATAAAATTTATACCATACCAATTTTTTGGTTATTTTATTTTATATAACCAAAATTAAACTTTTTGAAACTGTCCCATCATCTCGGTTTCTCTTCGTTATCGGTACGGTTCAGTTATTTTTTGACAAAAAATGTAAAGGTCACTAGTAAAAATTAGAACACGCTACCATATATACTTGTGTAGGATTTTGACAAATACTCTCTACACATTTTTACCGTTTAAAAGGTGATGAATCAAGAATACATGAAAGACAAAAAGATTAGAGATTCATACTACTATATAACGATATTGTTAAACATTGTTAAGCAAAAAAAAAAAATATAATTTAGATCAAACAAGCGGGAAGAAATCAATTAAAATGTGAAACAAGAACTGAATTTACAAAGATTAAGTATACCAATAAGAGAAGTTTAAATCATACGAGAGGAAAGATATCTAACAACTTGTAGTTTGCTACTCAATATCATTGGAATACCTTGTAGCTACTTGTTGCTGCTCGAGATGTTACAAGTAATTTAGTTTTGATAGGAGCAATATAATAAGTCTAATTTAGTTTCGATAGGAGTAATATATTAGGTTTCAGTGATAAGATGGGTGTTAAGTACGTCACCAACTTGTAGTCATTTCCATTACCCCGAGTCTAAAGCAAAAAATTTAATATTTTATTATTTTTAAACTTAATATATAAAATATATTTTACACATACATTATTCGGTACGGTTCGGTATTTTTTTGGTTATTTTTTATAAAATTAAAAACGTACCCAATTATTCGGTACGGTTATAAACTTATATAAAAACCGTCAGTTTTACTAAAAGAAACTTAAAAGTCGGTTCGGTACGATGCGGTTCGGTCGGTTAAGTCAGTTTTTGTAAACCCATTTACACCCCTAAGTGTAGTAGAAGGAAGAACTGGTGAATCATAGAAAGGAAGAAAGAAAGAATGAGAAAGAACAAATTGATTTTTTGTGTGTCTGAAGGGAAATACATGTTCCTTGAAGACAACATCTCTGCTGATAAAAAACTTTTCAAGCTCAATATCATAAAGCTTGTAACCTTTCCGTACTGAAGAATAACCCATGAAGATAGCAGGAATAGACTTAGGGGTAAATTTATCTAAGAAGTCTATTTTAGTGGCAAAACAAAGACAACCAAAGGCTCTCATGTGATGAAGGGATGGTGCTTTTTTATGAAGCAATTCATAAGGGGATTTACCATGAAATAGTTGACTAGGCAATCTATTAACAATGTAAGTAGTAGTAAGTAAACAATCACCCCAAAATTTCAAGGGAACATTAGCCTGAAATCTCAAGGATCTAGCAATGTCCAAGTGGTGTCTGTGCTCCTCTCCACAACACCATTTTGTTGTGGAGAGTGAACACAACTACTCTGATGGACAATGCCTTTGTGTTTAAACAAGTCAATGCAGAGGGTATTGAAGAATTTAGATCCATTGTCTGATGTAAAAGCTTTAGTAGTAACTGAAAACTGATTTTCTATTAGGTGAATAAAGTCTTTGAGAACAACATAGACATCACTTTTAAGTCTCATAAAAAAAAAAGTCCATGTCATTCTAGAATGGTCATCCATAAGAGTGAGAAAATATTTGAAACCATTATAGGTACAAACTCTATATGGACCTCAAACATCCATATGAACAAGTTGGAACACAAAACTAGATTTAGAAATACTAGAAGTAAATGGAAGTCTAGACTGTTTTGCTAATGGACAAACATGACAATCACAAGAATTTGAAAGAGCAAAGTGTTGCTTTATTGTAGGAATTCTCTGTAAAAAGCGCATATGGAGCATGCCCCATCCTTTGGTGCCACAAGAAGCTGGAATTAGTTGGAACAGTAGTGGATAAGCATGTTGAAGCTTGAATGGTAGCAGGTAAAGTGGGGTAGAGAATGTAGAGTCCATCTGTGAAGCTACCGTTCCCCCTCACCTTACCACTAAATAGGTGCTGAATGATACAAAAATTCGAAATGAAAGAGACATAACATCTCAGTTCCTTTGTATATCTAGCTACTGAAAGTAGATTATATTCGAAATTAGGGATATAGAGCACATTATGAAGTGTTTGAGAGTTAACAAGGGTGCAGGAGCCTGTGTGAGTGATTCGTGTACTGTCTCCATTAAGAAGGTGGACTGATTTAGAGTTTGATTTAAGGACAGAAGTAAGACAAGATAGTAAATCTAAGCATGCAGTCATGTGATTAGTAGCACCAGAATCAACAATCCATACATTTTAGGAATTAGAGGATATACCTGCCATGTTTTCCATTTCAGCAGGAGCCTTGTTCATGTCAAGATTGGTCAGCATTCTTAGAATCTGCTCAAACTGTTGTTGTGTGAACACTGGTTGAGGCTGTATGATTCCACCCCCAAACATAGTCTTACCATTATGTTTCTGAGAGCTGTGACCACTAATCTGTCCTTCTTCTCTTACATTTGCATTGTGAGCCTTTGGAGGTGGATAATTGTCCTTTCGTTTGTTGGTAAACCCATTGTCGAAGGCGATATTCATCATCCATATAGCTCTCCTTTTTGTACGATCCATCAATGAATCCAATTTTGTTCTTCACAAGCAGCGATAATTGCATTGCTCTACTCCATTCTGAATAATTTTCTGTTCTTGTTAACAATTGAGGAACTAGGGCAACTCCTTGAGAGTCTGATGGATGAACATACAGAGGATCATTTGGATCAAGTGTTTAGTTGTTTGTATGTGCAGTTCCACTCATAGTTGTGGAATTATCACCAGTCATTGTTAGGTTTTCATATCACAAATTGAGTGATTTTTTTTTTCTTTTTGCGGAAATGAAGAAATGAAATAAAAAATGAGAAATTGCAATTAGGTTTTGCAGAATCGCAGTTAACACTGCTTTGATGACATGTTAAATTGAAGAAGAATGATGAAGAAATCTTCATGGCGGTTATCAATGAGTGAGGAAGAAGAAAGTTAAAGAGAGAAATATTGCAATGAGAGAAAATATCTGATTTCATAGAATGAACTTGATCCGAGAACATGCTTTACAATGTCTACTTATAACCTCCTAATCATAACACAGCTAATCACTAACTAATTGACAACTCATCTATAGCTCATCACTCTTCTACCTGACTGACTAACTAATTGGTACAAGCATAAATACACACATGTACAACTCTCCTAATGCAGTGGTAATACACAGTTCAACAGTTACCTCCATTTCGGTGTAAAAGACTAAAGCAGAGAAGTCTATTCTAGTTTCTATGCTTTATTTTATCTGAGAATGCAGGTCATTTTTTTTGTAACTAACTATATTATTTACCAAAGAAAGAAATTGTACAGCGCGTCAAAAAATAACAACCAAGTCTAGGACATAGTCCCTAGCCTTAGCAATCAACAAAAACTTAACTAACAAGACCACTCAGTAGCATATTAGCAGAGTAGCACTATGGATAGAAATTTAGTTTACCAATTCTCTTAGCTAACATAGGCTTCAAACTTGCCCTAAAATTAGCATTCCCGATGATCAGCCTGATTAACACTTTTGGCTCCTACATTTAGATTGAAACACTCTCAGGTTTCTCTCTTGCCATAATATATAGATGCAGCAGACTAACATAATTCTGACCATGCCAACTCTTCTGACCATTTCATGCATTCTCTAGTATAGCCTTGCCATGACAAAAGCTTGCCCCATATACAAATAGAATAGCCATAGGAGAAGAATAGGTGGTCTACGCTTTCATCCTCACTGTTGCATAATGGGCAGTGTACCTCATTGACCAAGCCTCACTTTATGAACCTATCTCTTGTATAAAGTTAGCCAGCTATAAGATGAAATTCCACTTGTGTTGCAAAGTATTCTTCACCATGGAACCTTCTCATGTTGTCCCCTGAGTTGTTGGTAGAACTTAACATAGAGAACACCTGCACCTGTTGTATCTCCTCCATATCATAGCTAGCCAGCTTGCTCAAGGTAAAAAAATGGTTAATTTATTCCAAGAGTTATGTTTTACAAATAATTTTTTTATGATAAATGGAATTTTATACTTCTCTTAGTGATTATTTATACAAGAGCAAGAAAAAAACGCATGAATTCGAAGCACGAAATTTTGAGTGTCTCATGTCTGAATCTTAAAAATTGTCTCTGTTATTTCATCTTTGGTTGATGAATTAAGACTGTCGCTCCATCTGAATGGAAGTCCGAGGAAATATAAAAGCTATCCACCGGATCTTGAAAACAAGGCACACAGGCCCCTGAGGTGGAGCATCAATCGTTTTTTTACTCTAAGTGTTATTATCAACGCGATGGATTGCTATATGAAAACACTTTCAAAACAAAAGTGCTCATTCTAACTATACTCCACTTGGACAGTCTTAGTTCAGTTTGAGTAAGCTAGGTAGTTTGTTGTTAGAATATCTATCCTAGTAGGAAGATGGAAAGAATATACTATACACTATAGGAGAGTCAAAGAATAGGCCTGTTGGAACTATATCAAGATTAGAATGACAAGGAATATCCGTATCCACAAAAATGTTAACCCTTACTACCTGTTCCACATGTAATCTGAGAAAGAAATAGAGATACCCGTAGTAGTGGTGAGCGAAATGAGAGCAACCTAAATCGTGAAAACGGAGCTGTGGGAGACAATATAACCGTCCTTCTTCTAGGCAAAGCAGCCTGAATGCTACACTTTAGATGGTGAAAGTCTAATAGCTGAAAACATCACTAACTTACGCTTTCGCGAAATGACCTGACCAGTAGCATTGATTTGAATTTCTCCAAACCCAACTCGAATCACTGCCAAAAAAAAAAAAATTATGGTGGCTAAAAGTCAAAAAAAGAAAAGGAAATTTGTCTGATCCTTCTCTTTATCTAGTACCATTTTTTATCTTTCACACCTTCCTTCCCCCCCCCCCCCCCAACCCAACAAACTAAATTGTGTAGCAAAACTGACCCAACAGATGTACTATAATTTTATCTCATAAAAGGAAAAGTCTTTAGATCATATAGTTACAATATTTCTTGTCATTGATTGACTTACTAAAATCAATTAATTTTGACTAAAGATTTAGCCAGAGTTTTATGTGTTTTTTTTTTCTTGAATTATCAACATCATTTAATTAATAGTTTGTGATATATTTAATTTGATTTTTTTCATCTGATGTTGGGCAATTTGTACGATTTCCCTTATTCAGGGGCGGTCTTTAATATTTGCCCCTCAAATTACTGGTCTTTAATTTTTGTCCTTCGCCTAAAATACCCTGAGGTTCTCGGTTCGAAACCCGGCTCAGTCAAAAAAAAAGAAAATCGCGAGGTAGAGTTTTGTAGCAAAATTAGGCCCATTCAGGCAAAAGTCCTAACTTTTGTAGAATTCTAATAGAGTAAAAAAAAAAAAAATCTGCCTTGCAAAATTTCGCAAGACAAACTTTTGCCTTACGACAGAATGTGGCTTATAAGGCAGACTTTTCGCGAAGCCTTGCCTTGCGAAATTTTATATTTTTCTTGAGTGGGGTTCGAACCCAGAAGCGCAGGGCATTTCCGGCCACTTTTTTAAGCGAATGACAAAAATTAAAGACCAACAATTTGAAGGACAAAAATTAAAGACTGACTCCTTAGAAGGGAAATCCTTGCAAAAAACTGTCCAGTGTTGGGTACCCACATTGGGCTCAGACTAATTCAGTCGCGTAAGGCCTATTTAAGAGGGAAACGTTCCCTAATAGGATATTTTTTCATACCTAGTGCTGGAAGGGCAATTTGTACGATTGCCCTTATTCAGGGGTGGTCTTTAATTTTTGCTCCTCAAATTGTTGGTCCTTAATTTTTTCCGTTCGCCAAAATACCCTGAGGTTCTGGGTTCGAATCCCTACTCAGTAAAAAAAAAAAAAAATTGCAAGGCAGAGTTTCGTAGCAAAATTAGGTTTATTCGGGTAGAAGTTAAGGCTTAACTTTTGTAGAATTCCAGAAGAGTAAAACAAAATTTATGCCTTACAAAATTTCGCAAGGCAAACTTTTAGCTTAAGGCAAATTCTGCCTTATAAGGAATAACTAAATTCTGCCTTAACGCAGAATTTTCAAGAAGCCTTACCTTGAGATTTTTTTTTTTTGCTTTATTAAGCGGGGTTTGAACCCAGAACCTCGAGGTATTTTCGGTCATTTTTTTAAGCGAAGGGAAAAAAATTAAAGACCAACAATTTGAGGGCCAAAAATTAAAGACCAGCACCTTTGAAGGGCAATCCGTGCAAAAAAATGATGCTCGAATCCGAGAGCTTTGGTTAAAGGTGGAAGACTCTATCTATCCCACCACAACCCTTGTTGGTTAATTTGATTTGTTAGTAGTATTGGCAGAGGCGGAGCCAGGATTCAAAGTTTGTGGGTTCAGGGTTCTAATTTTTTAAAGTTAATGGGTTCTTAATTAATAATTTGTACATATTTGACAAAAAATTTAATACAAATATATGGTTCGAACAAAAGCTACTGGGTTCGGCCGAACCCAAGATCGAAGGGCTAGCTCCGCCCCTGAATATTGGTTTGGAATTTTCTTAAAAGTTAGGTCGTAAATTCATATATACTCTTTTTCCCTTTTTTGTTTTTAACTACCATTTGTTATAAAATAAAGACTATAAAGTAAATACACCAAAACAAGTGTATAGAGAGAGACTGATATATTATTCAACTTTTAAACTGAATACAAATGTATAAATGAATGTCCTATTTATAGAGGAGAAGTTACTTGGTGGCCAAGTAACTAACTTGGTCACCAAGTTTGAAAATGAATTCTGCATAATTCAAAGTTTAAACTTGGTTTTCCAAGTAAACTTGGTCTCCAAGTTGAACTTGGTTTGCAAGTTAATGGACAACCAAATATAATTAACAACACTCCCCCTTGGATGTCCATTAATAGATAATGTGCCTCGTTAAAAACTTATTAAGGAAAATCCTGTGGGAAAAAGCCCTAATGAGGGAAAAAGAGTACACATATCTAGTAATACGCTTTGAGAGCTGCCTCATTAAAAATCTTACCAAGAAGGATTCTCCAACGCTATTCTTTCCTAAGTTTTCCCTTTCATCAGTACGTTTAGTCTTTCTAAATTACCTAAATTCTACGTCAACTGCACCTGAAAGGGATGCCGTAGGGGCGGCTTCGCCGGCTTGGATTAGAAGGAAGGGCTTCACTTTCCGATCGCTTTTTGTGGCCGGTTTGGATGAGCGTGGGCAAGTTCGGGATTCACTATCGCTTTCCGCAATGGGACTAAACCTTGGTTAAGGGAAAAAGAGTGCAACACGTATTTCACTCCCCCTGATGAAGACCAAAATTCAGATGTCGGAGTCTTCGCATTCCAATCTTGAATATCATCTTCTCAAGAGTTGATGTTGGCAAAGATTTGTTGAACAAATCTGCAGGATTGTCACTTGAAAGAATTTGTTGCACATCAATATCACCATTCTTCTGGAGATCATGTGTGAAGAATAACTTTTTGGTGAAATGTGCGTCGTTCTATCTCCTTTTATGAAGCCTCCTTTTAATTGAGCTATGCATGCAACATTATCTTCATAAAATACTGTGGGTATTTTTGTATCACACTTTAAGCCACATCTTTCTATGATGAAATGTATCACTGATCTCAACCACACACATTCTCTACTTGCTTCATGAATAGCTATTATCTCAGCATGATTCGAAGAAGTAGCAATAATGGACTGCTTTGTAGATCGCCATGATATAGCAAAGACCTCCACATATAAACAGATAGCCTGTTTGAGATCGAGCTTTATGTGGATCAGATAAATAACTTGCATCTGCATAACCAACAAGATCTGTACTATCATTGTTAGCATAAAATAGACCCATATCGCTAGTTCCCTTCAGATATCGCAATACATGCTTAACTCCATTCCAATGTCTTCGTGTAGGAGAAGAGTTATATCTTGCTAGCAAATTAACAGAGAACTCTATGTCAGGTCTTATAGCGTTAGCAAGATACATTAGGGCACCAATTGCACTAAGATATGGTACTTCAGGACCAAGAAGCTCTTAATTTTCTTCCTGAGGTCGGAACGGATCTTTATTCACTTCAAGTGAGCGGACGACCATTGGAGTACTTAAAGGATGCGTATTGTCCATGTAAAATCATTTTAAAACTTTTTTGGTATAAGCAGATTGATGGATAAAGATCCCGTCTGCTAACCGTTCAACCTGCAAACCAAGACAAAGTTTTGTTTTTCTGAGATCTTTCATCTCAAATTCTTTCTTTAACTATTCAATCGCCTTTTGGAGCTCTTCTGAAGTTCCAATTAAGTTTATGTCATCAACATAAATAGCAAGTATAACGAACTCTAATTTTGTTTTCTTAATAAAAACACATGGACAAATGGCATCATTTATATAACCTTCATTTATCAAGTACTCACTTAGGCGATTATACCACATGCGCCCTGATTGTTTTAAACCATATAATGGTCTTTGTAATCTGATTGAATATATCTCCCGAGACGTCGAACTAATTGCTTCAGGCATTTTAAATCCTTCAGGAATTTTCATATAAATTTCATTATCAAGAGAACCATAAAGGTAAGCTGTAACCACATCCATTAGATGTATTTCAAGGTTTTCATGTACAGCTAAACTGATGAGATATCGAAATGTTTTGCCATCCATAATGAGTGAATATGTTTCTTCATAATCGATACCGGGTCTTTGAGAGAATCCTTATGCAACAAGGTGTGCCTTATAGATCACAATTTCATTTCTCTCATTCCTTCTACGCACAAAGACTCATTTGTGGCCAACTGGTTTTACACCATTAGGTGTTTGGACTACTGGTCCAAAAACCTCACGTTTAGCGAGTGAATTCAATTCTGATTGAACTGCCTCTTGCCACTTTGGTCAATCATATCTTCGTCGACATTCTTCGATAGATTGAGGTTCCTGATCCTCAATGTCTTTCATAATATTCAGTGCAATATTATATGCAAAAACATTATTCACCATAATCTTCGATCGATTCAAATCTATCCATCACGAGAAGAACTTAATGATAGTTCTTTACTCACTCGTGTCTCGGGTTCCCCGATATCTTCGGGAATATCGGATTAATCAGATCTTGAATATCTTCATGATATTCTTTCATAGTGTCATTCTGATCATTTTTCGTGTTTCTTTTTCTAGGATTTTTATCCTTAGAACCCACTGGCCTACCACGCTTCAGGCGTGTATTAGATTCAAAGGCTATGACACTAGTAGATTGTCCCTTTGGGACATCAATTCGGATAGGCACATTCTCTACAGGGATATGTGACTTAGTTATTCTTTTCAAATCAGCAAATGCCTCTGGCAATTGATTTGCTATTTTCTGCAAGTGAATGATCTTCTGGATCTCCTATTCACATATAGGGGCACGTGGATCAAAATGAGATAGTGATAAAACTCTCCACGCAATTTCTGTTTTGATTTCTTTTCTCTCTCCCCTTAATTATGGAAAATTTGTTTCATCAAATTGACAATCTGCAAATCGAGCAGTGAATAAATCTCCCATTAATGGCTCAAGGTAGCGAATAATAGAGGGTGATTCAAACCCAACATATATTCCTAACCTTCTTTGGTGGCCCATCTTAGTGTGCTATGGTGGTGCTACCTGTACATATACAACACAGTCAAAGATTCGGAGATGAGCAATAGTTAGTTCATGACCAAATACTAATTGTGACGGGGAGTATTTATTATAATGAGTTGGTCTGAGACGAATAAGAGATGCTGCATGTAAGATAGCATGGCCCCAAACGGTAGTTGGCAATCGTGTTTTCATAAGTAGTGGTCTTGCCATCAATTGTAGGCGTTTAATAAATGACTCAGCAAGGCCATTTTGGGTATGAACATGAGCTATAGGATGTTCAACTTTTATCTCAACTGACAAACAATAATCATCAAAAGATTGAGACGTCAATTCTCCGGCATTATCGAGATGTATAGCCTTAATGGGATAATCCGGAAACTGTGCCCTTAAGCTTATTATTTGTGCCAATAATTTCGCAAATGCCAGGTTGCGAGACGATAGGAGGCACACATGAGACCATCTTAAAGATGCGTCTATTAGGACCATAAAATATCTGAATGACCTACAAGGTGGATGAATATGTCCACATATATCCCCATGTATACGCTCAAGAAAGGTAGGGGATTCAATGTCAACTTTCATTGGTGATGGCTTAGCTATTAATTTACCTTGAAAACAAGCGGCACATGAAAATTCACCACTTTCAAGAATCTTCAGGTTCTTAAGTGGATGCCTAGTTGAATTTTCAATAATTCGTCTCATCATTATTGATCCAGGGTGACCTATTCGGTCATGCCAAAGCACAAAATTACTTGAATCATTAAACTTCTGGTTTACGATCGAGTGTGCTTCAATCGTACTAATTTCTGCATAATACAGGCTAGAAGACAAAGTTGATAATTTCGCCAAAATATATTTCTGGCCGGAGACATTCTTTGTAATGATAAGATATTCATCATTTATTTTGTTTGATGTCTCAATGTGATACCCATTACGGCGGATATGGTTGAAACTTAACAAGTTTCTTGGGGATTTAGAAGAGAATAATGCATCTTCTATAACAAGCTTCGTCCCCTTATAGGCAGAAATAACGTAGCTCTTCCGGAGCCTTCAATCAATTTCGAATTGCCAGAAATTGTATTAACATTTCCCTTTTTACTAAGCAAGTGAGAAAAGTATTTCTCATCTTTGAATATGACATGCGTTGTTCCACTATCAATCACACAAATATCTTCATGATTGGTCATTGATCCAAACAAAATTTAGGAATTTCCATATATTCTTCAAAATGAAAGAATAGACAAAGAGAACATTAAAGTAGATATTATTATTAAACAAAGCATTACACAAACTTTATTTACATAACTATGGAAACATAACTATTATAGCTAATAGTATCAACATGGATGAAAATATCTAAACTATTACAGATCCCTCACCAATCAGATGATCTATTTTTCCTTCAGGGAGTTCAAAGAAATCTGCCGCATCTAGATGCACGGTCTCAACATTATCTTCAGAAATAAAATTTGCTTTGACATTCTTTTCTGCCTTTTTTAGGGAGGCTTGATAAAGCTCAACTAGATGCTTTGGCATACGACAGGTACGTGACCAGTGCCCCTTTCCTCCACACCGGTAGCATTTATTTTCTGAATTTTTCTTTTGCACAACTTCATGCTTTTCATCCTTCTTTTTACACTCCTAGTGGTGAAGGGTATTATTTGGTGCAAGACAAGAATCATGATTAAAATTTCTTCCTCGACCATGGCCATGACCACGACTGGGGCCACGACCTCTTTCATGCCTAGAATGGTGAAAATTTGCCTCATTCACTTCAGGGAATGGGATAGTACCAGTAGATCGACTTTCATGATTTTTCATTAATAGTTCATTATATTGTTTAGCCACTAGAAGATGTGAAATTAGTTCAGAATATTTCTTGAACCTCATTTCTCGGTATTGCTGCTGCAGGAGCATACTCGAGGCAGGAAAAATGGAGAATGTTTTCTCCAAAGATATCATGATTAGTGATATTTTCACCACATAATTTTAACTGAGAAATAATTTTAAACATGGCAGAATTATATGCACAGATAGATTTAAAATCTTGTAGCCTCAAATGGATCCAATCAAAATGTGTTTGTGGAAGCACAACCATCTTCAGGTAGTCATATCTATCTTTCAAATTATTCCACAGCATAAGAGGATCTTTAACAGTGAGATATTCCATTTTCAAGCTCTCATCAAGGTGATGGCGGAGGAATATCATTGCCTTGACACGGTCTTGATTCGATGCTTGATTTTTATCTTTGATGGTGTCTGCCAGACCCATCACATCAAGATAAATTTCGGCATCAAGAACCCAAGTCAGGTAGCTTTTGCCAGATATATCTAAGGTAACAAATACACATTTAGAAAGATTTGCCACTAATTAAGAAAAAGAAAGTCAATACCTTCGAGGCTTTCAAAGTATTTGCTCGAGATGGCAGAATTTCGTGTTGATAACGTATTATAAAATAAAGACTATAAAGTAAATACACCAAAACAAGTGTATAGAGAGAGATTGATATATTATTCAACTTTTAAACTGATATACAAATGTATAAATAAACGTCCTATTTATAGAGGAGAGGTTACTTGGTGGCCAAGTAACTAACTTGGTCACCAAGCTAGAAAATGAATTCTGCATAATTCAAAGTTTAAACTTGGTTTCCAAGTTGAACTTGGTCTCCAAGTTAATGGACAACCAAATATAATTTACAACACCTTTTACCTTTTAACTTCTTGTTTTTCAAGTTGTTATTCATCACTTGTTACATTCAATTTCCTTTTCCTTTTGATTATACAATCAAACCTCTCTATAACGACTTAGTTTATTCAATTATTTTTTAGCTGCTATAATGAAATATTATTATAGAGAATAAAAATTAATTCTAAAAGAAAATTTGATCGTTATAATAAAATGTTAATACTGTTATAAAAAAATCTGATTATATTCATTTGTTTCAACATACATATCATATCATTCGAACTTCAGTAACTTCAAAATTTTAAAAATTCAGGGTTTATTTTTGTAAATAATTTCTTTTGACTTGATAAGAGCAAACGGAGTTGTTAAGCTTCAGAATTCTACTAGTTGTGGGATGCTCCCTTCATTTTAATAACGGTTCATTTTAACAACTATTCACACATAATTTAATGTAACTCACCTTTAGCTTATAAAATGGAAAAAAATAATTTTAGAAACATTTTTTTGGACAAAAACAAACTCTCATATAGACTTTAACATAACCACAATGCTTTTTTCTTTCCAATTTGAGATAATCGGCCATCTATAGATTTTTGTCTAGAATATTTGAGAACTTAGGTCATTCACCTACGGTCTAAGTGGGTAATAGCCCGTTTGACTAAGTTTTTGAGAGGCTAAAAGTGCTTATTTTAAAAAATTGAGGCGTTTGACTAAGTTTTTTGATGAAAAAAAGTGCACATAGAGAGTATCAAAAGCTGTTTTTCAGAAGCTAAAAAAATAGTTTTTTTCCAAAAGTACTTTTTGAAAAAATACTTTTGAGAAAATACACTTAAAAACACTTTTTAAAAATTTAGTCAAATATCAATTATTGCTCAAAAGTGTTTTTTAAATTAATTGACCAAATACAAATTATTTTTCACAAAAAGTATTTTTTTTAAAAAACACTTTGAAAAATACACTTTTCAAAATAAGTTAAATTTTAAAAATTTGGCCAAATGGGTTAGAAGCTAGAGACATAAATTACAAATTACCAAAAAAAACAAAAAAAAAAAGAAGAAGAAGTGAATTTGACTTATTATAAAACTTGTGATTGTACATTTGCAAATTAAAAACAAATAATGGCTCTCAAACTAGTAGGAGTATATTGATTAAATGACCCTCCATAAAATATTATTATTTCAAAATTGCTCATATATACACAGGGTGATACGAGGGTCATATACCTCTCTATTCAGTAAAATCCTTTTTAACTAATTTCCTTCATCTTTTTTTATCCTAATGGCATCATTGTTTTAATTAAAAGAAATCAATTAATAGCTGCAGACAATAATAGAATTAAGAAGTTTGCATAGCCAAAAGCAACAAGTTTGTAATTTCTTGGACCCCTCAGTTTCCATTGTCTCTTTCTTCAAATATACACATTCTCTCATATATTTGATTGTATATTCAGGCTCCAAGATTTGATTTCTTCTTTCCTAGAGCCTAAATTATTTATTCTTGATAACCATTTGCTTCAAATAGATATTTTTTCTGGGCTTCAGAGCAAAGGGTTTTGCTATGGATTCTCAAATTCTTGTTGCACTTGGTCTTTCAATGTTGGGTGGCTTGAGTACCTCTTTAGGTGAGTTCAAAAGTTCCTTTTTTAGTTGTTTTTTCAGTTTGGAATAGTTTCTATTTTCTATCACAATCTGATAAGTGCTCTAATGTTATGTTTTTCTTCCCTAATTATCATATAGTTAGAGAAAAATAATGCTCCCTCTATCCCATTTTAAGTAACAACGAATTTTCTTTGAAGCTTGTGGTCTGATTAAGCCATAAAGGTTTATGTGGCAATACATAACCTTATTTAGGGTATTTGAAAGGTTGAATTGTTTCTAAATATAGAAATGGTTTTTTTTTTGTTTTTTGGATAGACCAAAAAGGGAAGTGTACCACATAAGTTGGGACAAATGAGGTATACTTTTGAGTAATGGAAGTCAAGTGTCTTTTTCATTTTTGTGCTCAATCCTTGGTGTCTTTTGTGTAAGCATAGTGAAAACCATACTGCTAAAACTTCAACTTTTATACATAGTTCCCTCTTAAAAACTATATAAAGCACATTGGGGAGTGGGGGCTGATGGTGCTATTACTTTATGGTGGTTGTTTCCATCTCCTTTGTGTGTTTTCAGTCAGAGTTGGAGCCAGGATTTGCAGTTTATGAGTTCTAAATTCTATAATAGCAATACGAAATGTAGTAACTGGGTTCTGAATTTAATTTTTGTACATATTTAGTGAATTTCTTAACGTAAATATAAGGTTTGAACTAAAGCTACTAGGTTCGGCTGAACCTGTAGCTCAGCTTCTAGCTCCGCCATTGTTTTCAGTTTCTTGAGCATTTGAAGCTATAAGGTCCTCCTAAGAAAGTTTAGTTATCTGATCTAATTTTGTCTTATCGTTTGAGCAGGTGCGCTTTTGGTGGTTATTAACCAGTCTCCAAACTTGAAGATGCTAGGACTTTTACAGGTGATGTTTAATTGTATATGTAAGAATGTCAGAAATAAAATGGTTAATTTCAGTGATTCATGGTTTATCTGTCACTTGCTTGTTTAGCATGCTGTCTTGGTAGATGTTTACTGTCGGTTATTTAATATATTCTCGGACTTGAGTATTTTAGCATTTGAACAGAAGAAAAGGATCATTTGATTTTTAAATACTGATGCTTTAAGCTTTCCGAGCTTTAAAGAACTCGTTATGTTCAACGGTGTAAATCCGAGAGACCTGAATAGTTTCTCCGGTTGTGCAGGGGTTTGCTGCTGGTCTTATGCTCAGCATATCATTCTTTGACTTGGCTCATAATGCTATAAACTCCATTGGCTTCTTGAAGGGAAACCTCTGGGTGAGCTATCTCCTAATTTCATTCTGAACTTTATCAATCTGTTTTCCACTTAGGGTGTGTTTGGTATGAAGGAAAATGTCTTCTTGGAAAATAAGTTGGTTTCTTACTTATTTTCTAGGTTTGGTAAGTAAGCAAAAGTATTATCTCATTAACATTTCTATGTAATCTAGCAAAACACTGTGGGGGTGGGATAGGGTGGGGGTTCGGGAGTCATGGGGGTGGGATGGTCCAAGGGTTGGGTATTAGGGTCGTTGGGTGGGTGGGAGGAGACAATGAACTTGGAATGTCACTTGTGTCTTATGGAACTTGTTTTTCCTACTTCCATTAGGGAATTCATTTTCCTCATTTTTAAGGAACTTGTTTTCCAAAAGAACTTGTTTTCCAAAATATTTTGACCAACCAAACATAGGAAAATTGGAAAAAGATGTTTTCCTCAATACCAAACACACCCTTAAAGAAGAAAAATACAGTTCTTGGATCTTGACTGCGAATCTTTGGGCTGTCAGTTTTTTGCAGGTGTTATCTTCTTTGCTCTTATCGCAAATTTCATCCCAGAACCTACACTTGCACCCATTTCAAGTGCCAAAGGCAAAAAGGTATGACGTGATTTGTTTTCTACAGGAGAAAATCTCATTCATGCAAAAAGTATTAAAGAATACAAATGGTTTTCTGCATGAGAACAGAAAGACGGAGATGATAGGGGTAAGGATATTATGAAGAAGCATCGCCGCCAAGTATTATTTAGTGGAATCATCACAGCAGTAGGTCAGTCTGCTGTATTGATTTGTTGATAATTCCATAAAATTTACAGCATTTTTGGTTCTGTTATGCTGTAAAACCTCCCTTTGAGTTCTCATTTCAAGAACTCCAAATGTTTGTGAACTAGGCCTGATGAAGTGCTATGTGTGGAAGCCTACTTTTGAGGTTTCTCGTTGTTTCAGAGTCTCACTACTAATATTTTATGCAAGAGTACATATATGCTTAAAATAAATCTTCATTTTAATGTCTCTGAAGTAGTAACACTCCACCTTCATGAGAGTTTTATTAGGTCGTTAACTTAGATTGATAATAAGTAGATAGCCCCCAAGTAAAGCATAATCTTGAGCAAATTCATTAAGAGGGATATAGTGTGGCCTGCATAATTTTATCTGGAGGCTTGTTCAGTTTCTGCAGTGCAAGGTTACATGCTCCTTTATAGTACCCATTTCTGGTATGAGAAGAATATTACAAGCTTACTCAAGTTCTTTTTCCTATCTAGTTTGTCATTAGAATTAAGTTTACCCGTCAATTAAGCTAAGGGTTTTTAGTAGGTGCCAGATGTACAAAGTCTTGTAGTTAAACCATTCCTTTCCCTTCATTCCTTATTGTCTGTTGCGAAGCTCTCCATTTGGACTGTCATGGTGTGACTTATATATGCTCAGAGTAATATGTCAGATTCTTCTTGTAGGGTGTGTTCGGTATGGAGGAAAACGTTTTCCAGAAAATGTTTTCCAATTTTCTCATGTTCGTTTGGTCAAAAATTTTAGAAAACATTTTCTTTTGAAAAACATTTTCCTCAAAATTGGGGAAAATGACTTCTCTAATAAAAATAGGGAAAACAAGTTCACAAGTTCATTCCACCAATCACCCTACCACCAAACCCCAACCACTCCCACCCCCCCCCCCCCCCACCCCACCCCACCCCCACCCGCCACGCCCCGCCCAAAAATAATTTTTTTTTGGAAAAAAAGTTTTGACATTATTTTTGGTTTTTTGCACCCCCACGCAAACCCCGCACGCTACCCCACACTCTAGCCCTCCCCTACGCCTACCCCCCCCCCCCCCCCCCCCCCCCAAAAAAAAAAAATATTTTTGAAAAAAAAGTTTTGACGTGTTTTTTGTTTTTGCCCCCCCCCCCCCCCCCCCCCCCAACCCAAACCCCGCACCCTACGCCCCCCTTCCCCCCAGCAAAAAATTTTTTTTAAAAAAAAAACAAGTTTTGACTGTTTTTTTGCACCCCGCACCCTACCCCTTACCACCCCCCGCAAAAAAAAATTAATATTTTTGAAAAAAAAAGTTTTGACGTTTTTTTTGTTTTTGCACCCCCCCCCCCCACCCAAACCCGGCACCCTACGCCCCCCCTCCCCCCAGCAAAAAAATTATTTTAAAAAAAAAAAACAAGTTTTGACTTTTTTTCCGCCCGCACCCCTACCCCTCCCCCCCCAAGCAAAAAATTTTTTTGACCTTTTTTTCGGTTTTTTGCACCCTCCAACCCCCACCCCACCCCACCCCGCACCCCCCCCCCCCCCCCCCCCCCCCCCCAAAATATTTTTTTTGAAAAAAAAGTTGACATTTGTTTTGGTTTTTTTCACCCCACCCCACCTCCCCTCCAAAAAAAAAATTGAAAAAAAGTTGACAATTATAAAAATTGAATGTTTGCGTGGTTAAAAATTAAAACTTTTGGAATAAAAAAAAAAATCAAAAGAAAATTTTTTTTTGGAGGGGGGCGTGGGGGAGTAGTTGGGTGGGTGGGAGTGGGGTGTGGGTGGGGTTGGGTTGGAGTTGGTGAGGCTTGGATGAGTATTTTCCGGAAAATGTTTTCTATCAACCAAATGAACATGAGAAAATAAGTAAGAAATTCACTTATTTTCCACTACCCAAACGAACATGAGAAAATAAGTGAAAATTCACTTATTTTCTAGGAAAACATTTTCCTCCATACCGAACACACCCGTAGTAAAAGTAGGTTTTCCTCAATAGGCAGCTGAAAATCATACTCCTTCCGTCCTATTTTATGTGAAGCCGTTCGGGATAAGTGGTTCAGAGCCCCTAATTTTTGGTGTGAATCTGGGCATAAATTCTTCATTTTTTCTGCAATAAAATTTACATATTTGAAAACTGCATGAAAAGTACTACAAGTCAGCGGACATAATAATTCGGAATATTTGAAAAAGTTTGATAAAGTCATAGTACAAGATTTCCTAGTATGAGATGTTCCTAAATTTCGAGACTTTTACAGATAAGAATTCTATATTACTTGCACCTATTTCTAGCAATCAAAAGTCATTTGTCAAGTCAAACATTTACTTGTACCCCCACATACTATGCAAGTCCAATTGACTTCTCAATCTCTGATTCTTCTTAAACTACACTTCATAGAATTAGATGAAAGGAGGAGTAGCAGTATGGAAATAGAAGAGAATGATGTATGCATTTGATCCATACTTTTCATTCAATATAAGATGTATTACATTTTATTTGTTTTTATTGGCTTTTATATCTAGGTATAAGCTTGCACAACTTTCCTGAAGGGATGGCTGTGTTCCTTGGATCAATGAAGGTAGTCCTCCTTTCTTGATTGTTGGATGTTTATAATCTTCTTTAACAATCACTTTAGTCATTGTTGCTCAACCTACGATTTCTATTTTAAGAATCGTATGAGTAACAATATTTCAATTAATAAATGGCACCTCAAATCAAAAACTAGTTGGAGTCGGCTATATGAATCGTCTATATCCATAAGAGGTACCCCGTGGGATAGTCGAGGGGCACACAAGTTGGCCCGGACACCACCGTCATCGAAAAAAAGAATCATCTTTACCCTATTCCATTCCGTACTAATAATTTGTCTTTTAAGGAAAATTAGGTACTCCCCAAAACTAGAGACTCTAAAATCTCAGACTTACACCTACTACATAAACATACAAGTTTCTAACCAGAATAAAGCACTTGTGGAAAACAATGGATTTAATGTAAGTGTAACAACAACAACTAGGCCTTAACTTGAACTAGTTGGTATCGTCTATGTAGATCAGTGTTATCAAAGGCGCGCTTAAGCCCTGAAGCGAGGCTCAAAACATGTTGAGCGCTTCGCCTCGCTTTAGTGTCGTCATCAAGGCTCTAAGACATACTTTTCCTTGTCCTCTTGGAGAGGTGACACTAGATGATTGATATTTCACTTTATCGTAATATTTTACAATTTCTTTGCCCATATATTTGTTATTCATGCTTATTATTATTAATCTTGGACTAAATATATATATATATATTTGTATTTTTGCACCATTGCGCTTTTTTTCATTAAAGCCCATGCTTTATTTGCACTTTGCGCTTAAAGACCCAGCTAACCTTAGAGCTTTTTTGCGCTTTTCGCTTTTGATAACACTGATATAGATTCCTTACTTCCAGTTGTTGTATTCTTTGCTAAGCTCACATTATTTGTAAGGGGGTATAGGCCTTTTAAGATTTCCCTCAATGTGATTTTTGGTTTGCCTCAGTCCCTTTCATCACGTTTAATCATCATCACCGGTGAATATGGAGGTTACACAGGGTATCGCCAAGGCATCTGAGGCGACCTTCTATTTATTCTCTGTGTGCTACTCCATCTTAAACATCAACACTTCTATGACATTCAGCTTTTTGATATATTTAACTTAGAGAACTGATAGTCACTCTCATATAATATTGCTGGTCTTCATAAATGTTTTATAAGACACGCCTTTTGTTAGGTAATACCGTAACGGTGGTTGAAGATTAAAAGAAAAGTAGCAAATAAGCTTTAGAAAACATACATTTAAGTAATGTGAAATATCTTAATCAAATTAAGAGCGAGAACCAATTGTTGTGATAACTGAAAAGATTCTTTAACATGTTTTATGGGGGCATAGAATACGGATAATTTTGAAACGTAAATTACTTAGAAACTTGTTTAGTCATGGTTGTTCAACTTACAAAATATTGGTTTTATTCTGTTTGGGGAAGTGTCAGCATTAAAATTTAGATACATACACTTAGGGTGTGTTCAGTATGGAGGAACCAATTTTCCCATGTTCGGTTAGTCAAAATTTTGGAAAACATTTTCTCTAGGAAAACATGTTCCTTAAAAATGAGGAAAATGACTTCCCTAGTGGAATTAGGGAAAACAAGTTCCACAAATGACATTCCACATTGATTGTGTCCTCCCCACCCCCGTAGCCCCCATCCCCACCACCCACCACCCCACACCTTTACACCCACCCCGACCTCCCATAGTATTTTGTCTAGATTATATACAAATGCTTTTAGGATAATATTTTTTGCTCACGTACCGAACACAAGAAAATAAGAAATCCACTTATTTTCCTTCATACGAACACCCCCTTGGTAATGTGAAATATCTTAATAAAATGCTTAAATTGTAGCAAAAAACCATCTTTGCGATAACTGGAAAAACTTTTCAACATATTTATTGTGCATAAAGTAGACATTTCTTGGATATAAATTGCATGGGACAACCTTTATAGAAAAAGGAAATTGCATAGAACAAAAAATAAATGAGGACAACGCAGTCAACAGCCCCAGTATTTCTGGTCATAATCTGCTTCAACCTCATTCTTGTTACATTGGAGAGGGATGATTCCCCATATCAACTCCCAACTTTTCCTTTATTGTTTCTATGGTCAGTCTACTGGACCAACTGCATTGAACTACAGGGCAGGGAATTGCATGAAGGCATTCTTCTCTTGCGTCTCTACACGTAGATTTTTGGATAAACTTAGGTACCGTTTGCTGTTCGGATATAAGAATGGAAGTGCGAGAAAACTAACTTTCTTGTTTGGCTTCAAGCAAGCTGAACTAATGCTGCTACTGATACATTACCTGTTAGTTGCAGAAAGAGTAATGGTTATAACTTTGTTTGGTTTGGTGAGAAGACACTTGTGAAGTCTTTTTCTTGAAATAGACAAAAGATCTCAGTCTGCGCTTAAGTCCTAAACAAGTTAAGATCGGCTATCTTCACTGAGCATGTTATTCCATTTAAACTCATCTCATGCGAATGGTATGCAAATACAGATACAAGGTATTAGACTTTTTTATATTTTCTAAATGTATAAATCTCTGAAAGGCTAAACCACCATAGTTCCTCTTAAAAGTGCTAACATGTCTATCCTAACTAATATGTATCGCCTATACAAATCTTTTTCTCCCGTTGTGCCATATCTTTCGCCAACTCTGCATGGATTCCAGATATTTTAGGTCCTTCAAGACAACTTCCTTCCATGTGATTTTAGGTCTACCTCACCCTCTTTTAATACCTTCACTTACCATGGTATCACAGCTACAGATTGCTGCATCTGGCGGTCGACGCAGGACATGAACGGATCATCTCGACCGGCATTTTCTCATTTTATCCTTGATGTGTGCTACTTGAACCTTCTAGTGAAAGTTATCATTTTTAATCTTGTCTAATCTTGTATGTTCACACATCTGTCTTAGCATCTGCGTTTCTCCGACATTCATCTTGCGGATGTGTTAAAACTTTAGTGGCCCAACATTCACTCCCATGTAGCATTTGCTGGTCTTATAAGTGGTCTATAGAACTTACCTTTCACTTTTGTAGGCATCCTTCAATTACATAACACCCTGCTGACACTTTATATTTTAACTTCCGATTTTGATTCTATGTGCAACATCTTCATTTATCATTTCATTCTCACGGAACAAGCCCATATATCTAAATTGTTTGCATTAAGGCACTGCAGTCCCATCTAACTTCACCTAAATTCACTCTTCTTATGTTGACTAAACTTGCAGTGCAATTGATCCTCAGTTATAAACTTATGATTGTTTAGATTCTGTTTTTGTCATGCTTTTCTTTTAGGGACTTCGAGTTGGTTTAAACTTGGCTCTTGCTATTGCTTTACACAACATACCAGAGGTATGCTTTCGTACAAATCGACCAGTCTATTTCCTGATTTCTGTTTGTTTCTTGAGTGCAAGTATACAGGAATGGACTCCTTACCACAGCTATAATGTGTGATATCTTATCCTATCCCAATGTGTATGTGTATGTACTTGATTGCTGTATTATTCTTGGTTTCATTCATTTTTGGCTCTATGAACATGTTATTCAATTTTTCTCCGCTGAGCAGATTGTTTTTGATTAAATAACAAAATGAATGTGCTTATCAGTTCATCCAAGAGCCATGTATGGCCCATATTTGAAGATAAGGCCTGTGCATATTCTGAGCACTAATTCTTTCGAACATTTTCCATATTATACCAAATCCCTAGCTGAGTTAGGGTTGAGGCATAGTTGCTTGAATGGTTGATTGATTGACAATGCCTGGTATGGTATCTACTGTAAAACAGTGGATAGTCTTGCCAAAATAGGTATATTTTAACAATCAACATGTTGTTCTTAGATGTTCTTATGTGATGTGCTTGCAGGGTGTTGCTGTTGCACTTCCAGTTTATTTTGCGACACAGAGGTAATGGTTCCTAGTAGACTAACTTAGTATTAATAAGGGTAGCATCTTTTGCTATTGCGTCAATCTTGGTTTCTATTATTAGGTCAATTTTCTAATTATTTATGGACTCCAAGCACGTAAACATCCTATCTTCAATTAAGTCAGGTCAAATGAATGTGGTTTCGCCATAGAGTCGTGTTATCTGTACATACTTATGCTAGAGGCCTTAAGGCTATTTGAATCATAAGACTTACAGTAAGGCTATTTAAATTAAAAGACTTACATGCACATAACTAAAGTTGCTGGAGCTTTAGAGTATAAGAAATTAAAATGCAGATAGTAAGAAAGCTCAACTAAATGAAACCCTTTTGCTCCTGCTCTCCAACAAAAGGTAGCAATAAGATGCTCTCGTCACTTTGATTGGTAATTTCCTCTGCTCAGAACAATTTATCAAGGCTCTATCAATGGCATTGCAAGGATAATGTTCTAGTTGGTCATGCAATAACTAAAGAACAAACATAATCAGTTTTACCAAGATCATATTGTTGTATGCGCTATCTCATTTTTTTCTTACACAGTTGAAATTTATATGGTGAGTCTATGTGTCTCAGCAAATGGCAGGCATTCAAATTGGCAACACTTTCAGGTCTTGCAGAGCCCCTGGGTGTTATTATTGTGGGTTAGTACCTGATATTCATGTCTTTTTTTCTTGAGAAGGTTAAGATTTTACCTGATATTCATGTCTTTTAGTTTAAATAGAACATAAAAGTGTACATGAAACAGTGAATTTGTTCAGATTTCATTAGTTTCTTTAAACATGAATGAACTGCAGGATATCTATTTCCAAGCAGCTTGAATCCTGAAATTCTGGAGGGCCTCTTGGGAGCAGGTTGAAATGATTTTTATTTACTTGAAGTTTCTTGACTGATGAGAAAGTAAAAACATATAATTTTGAATTATTGTATTCTCTAATGGATCATGTTGCTTTCAGTGGGAGGGGTGATGGCATTTTTAACCCTACATGAGATGCTTCCATTGGCATTTGACTATGCCGGTCAGAAGCGAGCTGTCAAAGCTGTCTTCTTTGGAATGGCTTTCATGTCTGCCAGGTGAGATAACTTCTGCCAACATCAACGTTACTCCTGGTTGTTACAAGGCACTGCTAAATATTGTACTTCCACTTGAAAGGTTCCGAGCTTCAATGAGTTACATTACATGTATTCGACAGCAACTTGATTTCTTTTTTTGTTTCCATGCTTTTGATCTGGTGGAACCTCCTTTGCTTGATCCAATTTTTTTTTAACATAATCTATACTATAGAAATGGAAGTATACTAACTTTTAGATGCTAATGGTTGAAGTATAATCTTATGGAGGACTCCATTTTTCAGTTAATGCTAGTAATTAAGGAACTCAGTAATACCAGCATACTACCAATGCTGATAGTTCTTTCATCTGCTGATACAAATAATTACTAAGGAATCTTGCTGTATTTACATAGTTGTTGTAAAGGTCGCTTCCTTTCTAAATTTGTTTGTCATGGGCATGGCACCTACCTTATCAATATTGATTTCGTTGCCTGCTTTTGCTTTCTCCTTCGCTTCCTTTCTTTTTCTTTTATACTTTTGCTGTAATTTTACCTTCTCTCCTATTGCAGCCTGTATTTCCTTGAGAGGAGCTTGCCAGCAGACATGAGCTTGTAGTTCTCACTTCTCAGTCATACGGTGTTTCATTACTCGTGCTGCTCAACTTCAATGGAACCTTTTCGGGGTGCTAAGCTTCAATAGTACCATATGCATTCTTACAAAATCCATGAGGCATGACATTTGGTTTGGCAAGCTGAATGGAAGTGAAGGTATAACAGTTTCTGAGATTGTTTTATAGTAAAATAGGAGATGCACATGTCTGAAGTCTCATATATGAACAAAAGATACATGGGCAAAAAATGGAAAAATAAAAAAGGCAGGCAGTTGAAATACTGAAGATTGATCTAAATGGTGGACGGTGAGCTGTGTAATATCAATATCAATTATTATAAAGATAATGAAACGTATAGCATCTGAATCTTTAGCAGAAAGAGGTATGGCCGATGAATATTGTATTGTGTGGTTATTTTACGAATGGTCACCTAACTTTCAATTTATTGTACCAATGTCATAAAATTTACTTTTATAATGAAAAAAGTACTCAACTACATTTATATTACAGAAAATGTAAATTCAGTCTGGAAAACACAACTAGTCCGCCATTTTCGCAACTCAGGTAATTACCTTTTAGGGCCGCCCTAAAAGACAGCCGGCAAATGTATATTTTTTTATATTAAATATAAATATACATATTTACCCAAAAAAATAAAACTAAAATCTAAATATACATATTGTATTCATAAATATACATAGTTCATGTCTTATGTTGTATATTTTGGGCAATTCTCGTAATTAATTTTGGCGGATGGGTTAAAATGAAAAAATCCCTTAAATATACTCATGTGGCACAACTTAAAAAGTAAAAGAAAACTTAGTGCGGGTTGTCTCTCCTGTGTGGTTTGAGAGCTATTGCACAAGAGCGGGGTTTACCGTGTGCGCACTCGATGGGTAGCGGTACGTGGGTTCCCTTGTCATTAAAAAAGGGATTTTTACATTCTATGTAGATTTAGGAAAGTTAATTACCCGATTTAGCCCATGTTTTAAAAATTACCCGAGTTAGTCGCTTTCTCCGGCAACACAATCAGCAACAGCAACTGCTGATGGTTTTATTCTTCCTTATGCAATTTTTTATTCTTTTTGTTTTTTAAGTATTTAAATTTTGTTTCACAACTGTAGCGCTACACTTTTATACGGCGTAGAAGTGTGTATAAACACCTCTATACATTATACCTCTATACATTATGTATGAACCCCTTTATATATAAACACCTCTTGTATAAGTTTGTATAATATTGTATACTAGTGTAAAAGTGTTTTGCACCTCTTGTATAAATTTATATAATCTTGTATACCAGTGTACAAGTGTGTATAAACACCTCTTATACATTATTATACACTTTTATACAAGGTTGATACATTGTCTACCTGTGTATAAAGTTATTTATTGTTGTATAATGTTGTATATCGTGAAAAAGTGGCTACGCGGGCTGTAATTTAAAAATATGGCTACACAAATGTAATTTTGTATGCTAGATTGTACATTGTAGAAATTTCCCCTTAAAAAAAAGTAAAAGAAAGGGAAAAGGGCTAAATATACCCCTCTATTTTGTTTTAATAACTAACTTTACCCTCCGTTAGTGATTGTGGATAAATATACCCCTGCCGACTTCAAATTTCACATCCGTACCCCTATTTGGATGGAAAACCCCAAATCAATTTAAAAACCCGATTTCAATTGAAATTACCCAATTCTTTTGCTGACCCGCCCCGATCCACTTAATTAATTTAACCCTAAATATAAACACTCCAACCCATTTTCCTTCTGTTTGTTATGCTGTGAAAATCCAAGGACAAACAAGTCAGTTGATCAATCATAATGATTGTAAAAAAAACTAGCAAATGCTTCTTAGTTTTGCTTGTTTGGCGCAACTTATAGTATCAGTTTAACAATGTTTATGAAGGTGAATAAGCTAATTGGCCTGTACAAATATATGGCTTGCAGGTTATTAAAATTAATGCTATGCGTGGCTAGGCTATGTCAAACTGGCAGCAAATTCTGTTTCACACACTTGATCATAGAACAAGCAAGATATATGTTAAGTGCTTGTTTAACGACAAATTAAGGCGTGAATCAACTAAAATTGGAGTCATTTACTTCTCCATATATACAAGAACATCACAGCTACCTGGGTTCTTCGAATAATAAAATATGGAGGTTCAAATTTTTTTGTAGTTGTTGTTCCTTGTGTAAATCTCTTGGGAGTCACTATTAAGAGCTTTTAAGAGTAGTAGCTACTGGATTAGAGCTTAAAACTTGAAGAACCAACCAAGAAAACTCCAATGACAGCCGTTAATGGAGCTCGGAGCTTGAGTTTAAATTCCGGGTTTTCGCATCCGAGCTTCATTTTGAGTGGGATTATTGCAAAAGATCGGGAACGTATTGGGAAGTTCATATATATGAAATTTGGGGTTTCTTGAAGAAGATTTGAGGTGGTTTTTGAATGAATTTCAATTGCAAATTAGTGGGGGATTTCGGCTGTAAATTGAGGTATAATTTGAGAGCTTGTTACTGGATTTTTCCATTCCCAGTCTTCAAGTGAAGCTTAATTGATTCAAAAAGGGCATAATCATTTTCAAATTTACCATTTGTCATAATCCTTCGTTGTTTTTTTGGTAAGGATGAAAAAAATTTAACTATGGTGGTGAGTCTTTGGATTTAATGTGGTTTGGGTTTTAATTTGGTGGGCTGCGGATCGGGTTTAATTGGATATCAGAGCAGGTCTATCCTACGGAGTCTACAAGCCGTGTCTAGTAGAAGCTTGTTTAAAAGTATGTTGTGCACCACATTATATAAACAGGAAACTACAAGGTATTTAGGAGTTCGTTACCCATCTTTCAGATCCAATTCGTGTTGTAGAGCTAAGTCATAGGAGTTGCGCTTGGTATTTGTATACAGAAATGCCTGTGACTAGGAAGAGCACAACTAGCCAGAAGGCTAATGCAGCAGCAGGTGAGGGTACCAGCGTGGTACCACCAGCTGACGTGGCCCAGTCTGAGGCCCATGGTGAGACACCCTCTCAACCATCTTCGACTCCTCCACTGCCTGAGAAGCTTCCGAGAGAGACAGCACTTCCAGTTCCCCATCCTGTGCCATCTGATCAGGATATCAAGATTGCAGTACATTTATTGGCACAGATAGTGGCTACGTAGCGACAACCGAGAGCACCGGCTAGTGCGGGGCTTTCTGAGGGACCCAATAGTCTGAGGGTTCGCGAGTTTATAGCTTTGGACCCTCCAGAGCATACGGGGACAAGTCGGGATGAGGATCCACAAAATTTCGCCGATCGCCTTCACGAAATTCGGGGAGATGCATGCTTCGAGGCTGAGGCAAGAGAGCTGGCAACCTTTGGGTGCAAGACACTTAGCGCGTCCTTCGGTACGAGGGATGGGAGAGTTCGAGGGGACTGAGGCACTAGCCCGGAGAGTGCGGTGACTTTCGCAGGCAACCCCATAGACCATTACTTTCGCAGATTGGGAGGCGGTTGATCCGTTCTTGGCCCTTCAGCGGGGCAATATGAGTGTTCGGTGGTATTGTCTCCGATTTGATTCACGGCCAGCACGCCCTATCTCTCGTCGACCTCGGACGCACCACGATTCACCCCGGCTGATAAAGCAGATTCTGCACCAGAGCATGTCGAGGGCCCTTGCTGCCGACCAGCCCCCCGCGGAACGCACAAGATGGAGTCCTCCCCGATTCAAAGCCGCTCTAACCCGCAGAGCGAGACGCCACACGGTTACCAAGAGGACAGAGAGGCAAGAAAGATAAGAGCGAGGTCCGCCGGTTACCGTGGTGGTTTCAGACACCATATTATGGCAAAGTCACCCAGCCACCGACTACCCTCTCCTCGTTCCGTGTCATATTATCGACGCGCACACATTCCGTTAAGACTAGGTGGACAAACCTTGTTAATCGTGCATCAAAGCAGCATGTGTCTGTGTGCGTACGTAGGTAACCGCGCCGCATTGTGATAATCACAAGATGCACATTACGGCGATATTAGTACGGTTCACATGCTTATTATCCATGTGGTCGTCCGGTCACATAACGAGAGATTTCACGAGAGAGGGCGAGGGTGGCATGGCACGGCCCAGGGATTCCCCGGTAGCAGGTCATCCTCGTCAGTGCGTCCCTCAGGGCACGAGTCACAGTCGTCAGTTGGTAGAGGTCGAGGTAGAGGCGAAGCTTCCAGTTCAGGCTGTAGTTAGAACCGCATCTATGTCTTAATAGACTAGACAAGACAAGTGTCATGTTAGACTTCCAGAGTTGGTTAGCCGGCTTGGCTCATTTATGATATTGTCCGCATTCATGACTTAACCAAGTAGTTATGTTTAATATTATGACTTACTATGTTTTACAAAGGCTCATTATGCATTTCACGTTTTATTTTCGCTCATGTATGCCTCATGATAATTCAGCAAGCCATGTGGTTCGCTCGGTCATATGCAGTTAGGCACCGAGTGCCGTGTTACGCCCAGGCCATGGTTCGGGGCGTGACAAAGTTTGGTATCGAGCCTAGGTTCAAGTGTCTTTGGGGAGCTATGAAACCGTGTCCGATTAGTCGGATCACTTTTATATGTGTGAGTACGTACATATAAAATGGTTGATCACCAAGATATTTAGGATTGTCTCACTTCCTTTATATTCTAGATCGTGCAGTTAGAGCAGTACTTTTTAGGATGCCTTTCTAATTCGTGCGTGTTCGTATTTTCAGAAAATGCCTGCGAAAAAGAAATACACCGAAGGTATGACCACGACGTGAGAGTTACTACAGGAGCAACTCGCGAAAGACCGTTCCGACTCGGAGACCCATGACTAACCACTCCTACAAAGACACTGCTCCTGTATCTGGGGATGTTGGAAGTCTTGTCAACATGCTACTTCAACCCGGTAGCAACTCGGTCCAACGTCGTGGATACCGGGGTCAAGTTCAGGAAATAATGGAGAGTCTTCTAAGACTAAGGATTTTCTCAGAATGAATTTCCCATTCTTCACGGGGACAAAGAACGATGAATACCCTCAGGACTACATTGATGCTCTTCAGAAAATTTTCAGGATTTTGTCGGTCACAGAAACAGAAGCAACTACTTTTGGAGCTCATCAGCTACAGAACATTACTAACACTTGGTATGAATCTTGGGAATTATTCCGAGGTGAGGATGCACCTGATGCTACATGGGATGAATTTATAAATGCATTCCTGGACCATTTCATGTAATAGAGTCGGGGAGGCTAAAGCCGAACAGTGTCAAGCTTGCGTAATGGCGGGTCGGTTCGGATTACTATTTGGAATTTGTTAGTCGGCTAAGCATGCTCCACGTATAGTGTTGGACATGAGAGTAAGGGTGAGAAGGTTCGTTGGAGGTCTTGATTCCCATTTGTGTGACAACAATATTAACACTTAAGGTGAATGAGGGGATGACTATCTCCAAGATGGTTGCTTTTGTGCAAGGGAACGAGACAAGGTTGAAGGAGGAGGAAGCCTTGCAGAAAGAGAAAGACAAGGAGTTCAACAAGAGGGTTAAGTCTACCGGACAGTTCAGAGGTAATGGAAATAGAAAGTTCTTAAAAGAACGGGTCGGCGGGACTGCTCTGTCCCCATGACAAAGAAAGCCCAGGTCCCTAAGTCTTGTAATGATAAGAAAGCACTTTCAGGCCATCAAGTTCTTACCAAAGCAGTGTGGGTCAGTCGACTTATACCAATCCAATATGCGGCAAGTGTGGTAAGAGACACCCAGGCGAGTGTCCTATGGGTATGGATATATGCCATGGTTGTGGCTAGAGGGGTCATTTTCGAGAGAGAGATTTGTCGTCGTCCCAGGCAAGGTCTTTGGAGGTAATGTGTACAGGTCCACAAATTTAGCGGCTCATCACAATCGCCCGATCGGGGGCGGGCGTGGAACGGCGGAGTCGACCAAGAATACGGGCGGTGGTCGAGCCGTTTGTATGCATTGACGGAAGTCATCAAATATAGAGGCTAGAGCGGATCTTGTCACGAGTACAATCCACAGGTTTCACTTTTGAAGTATATTACTTACTTATTGACCCCAAGATCCGCCTTATCTTATGTAACCCCTTTTTTGCTAAGAAATTTGGGTTTGAACTTTGAAAAGTTGCGCATGAACCCTTTGAGGTGTCCACCCCGATTAGGAGAGTCAATCATAGCTAGGCGTATTTATAGGGGTTGCCCAGTTTTAGTCTATCACCGTAGAACCATAGCTGACTTAACAGAGTTAGAGATGGTAGAATTTGATGTGATCATGGGCATGGACTGATTAGCTTCATGTTATGCCACAATATGTTGCAGAACTAAAGTTGTAAGATTCGAGTTTCCTAATGAGCCGCCTGGCGAATGGGAGGGTAATTCGGTAGTACCCGTGGGTAGATTTATTTCTTACCTAAAAGCTTTAAAAATGATTTCCAAAGGTTATATCTACCACCTAGTTCGAGTCAAGGATTCAAATGCCCAGACTCCAACTCTCCAGTCCGTCCCAGTTGTAAATAAATTTCTAGAGGTCTTTCCCGAAGATCTTCCAGGAGTCCCTCCTGACAGGGAGATTGAATTTGGAATTGATCTACTTTCCGATACTCAGCCGATATCTATTCCGCCATACAGAATGGCTCCGAAACAGAGTTAAAAGAGTTAAAAGCCCAGGTTGAAAGATCTTTTTGACAAGGGGTTTATTAGACCGATGTTCGCCTTGGGGTGCGCCGCCTTATTTGTCTGAAAGAAGGATGGTTCCTTACGTATGTGTATAGAATACCGTTACTTGAACAAGGTCACCATTAAGAACTGGCACCCTTTTCCTAGAATAGATGACTTATTTGACCAACTTCAGGGCGCCCAATGTTATTCCAAGATTGACCTCAGATCAGGCTATCATCAGTTAAAGGTTAAGGAAGTTGATATTCCGAAGACCGATTTCAGAACCCGTTATGGCCATTTTGAATTTCTTGTTATGTCATTTGGATTGACAAATGCGCCAGCTGCTTTCATGGATCTTATGAACAGGATCTTCAAGTCTTATCTCTACTTATTCGTCATTGTCTTCATTGATGATATTTTGGTGTATTCCCATAATAAGGCTGATCATGCAAAACATCTCAGAATAGTGTTGCAGACTCTTAAAGATCGCGAACTTTTTGCAAAATTCTCAAAGTGTGAGTTTTAGCTTAAGTCAGTGGCATTCTTAGGCCATGTGATCTCAGGTGAAGGTGTTAAAATTGATTCTCAGAAGATTGATGCCGTAAGGAGTTGGCCCAGACCTACCTCAGTTTCTAATATAAGAAGTTTCTTGGGTCTGGCAGGCTATTATAGATGTTTCATAGACGGATTTTCTTCTATCTCTGCTCCGTTGACTAAGTTGACTCAGAAGAAGGTTAAGTTACAATGGTCAGATGCTTGTGAGCGAAGCTTTGAAGAGTTGACAAAGAGATTGACTTCTGCTCCAGTTTTGGCGCTGCCAGAGGGAACCGGAGGGTTCGTAGTTTATTGTGATGCTTCAGGAGTGGGTCTCAGATGTGTCTTAATGCAACATGGTAAGGTTGTAGCTTATGCATCTCGTCAGCTCAAGGTTCACGAAAAAAATTATCCGACGCATGACCTAAAGTTGGCAGCTGTAGTTTTTGCACTTAACATAAGGCTTCATTATTTGTATGGAGTGCATGTTGACATTTTCCGCATCATAAAAGCCTCGCGTAAAGATATCTTTCAAGCAAAGGGAGCTGAATCTTAGGCAGAGGAGATGACTCGAATTTCTTAAAGATTATGATATGAATATTCTCTATCATTCGGCGAAAGCGAATGTTGTAGCCGATGCTCTTAGTCGGCATTCCATGGGGAGTTTAGCCCACATTGATGCAGATAAGAGAGTTATGACCAAGGAAGTTCATCGTTTGGCTAGTCTTGGAATTTGACTTTTTGACTTCGAGAATGGCGGTGTGGTTGTTCAGAATAGAGCTCTTTCCTCCTTAGTGGTTGAAGTCAAAGACAAACAGTTTAGTGATCCCTACTTGTTGCAGCTGGGAGAGGGGATTCACAAGCATAAGACGACGGCTTTTAAACAAGGGGGAGATGATGGTACCTTGAGATACCGTGGTAGATTATGTGTTCCAGGTGTAGATGGGCTCAGAGAGAGAATTATGTCAGAAGCTCATAACTCCAGGTATTCCATTCACCCAAGTTCCACTAAGATGTACCATGATCTTAAGGAGATTTATTGGTGGAATGACATGAAGAAGAATGTAGCAGATTTTATAGCTAAGTGTCAGAATTGTCAGCAAGTGAAAGCCGAACACCAGAGGCTTGGGAAACTTTGGCTCAGAATATTGATATTCCTGTCTGGAAATGGGAAATGATCAATATGGACTTTGTATCAGGTCTACCTCGTTTAGCTAGAAGACATGACTCTATTTGGGTGATTATTGACCGTCTTACTAAGTCGGCGCACATTTTGCCAGTCAAGACCACGGATTCAGCAGAGAGTTACGCCAATTTATATATTAATGAAATTGTCAGATTGCATGGGACCCCAGTGTCTATTATTTCAGATCTTGGTGCTCAGTTCACAATGAACTTCTGGAAATCCTTTTAGAAAGGATTGGGTACCAAGGTGAACCTTAGCACAGCTTTTCATCCGCAGATGTACGATGGCCAGGCAGAGCGTACTATTCAAACTATGGAGGACATATTAAGAGCATGCGTCTTAGATTTCAAAGGTAATTGGGATGACCACTTGCCTCTCATTGAGTTTTCTTATAATAACAGTTATCATGCTAGTATTGGGATGGCACCATTTGAAGCTCTGTATGGGCGAAGGTGTAGGGTCACTAATTGGTTGGTTCGAAGTCAGTGAAGCAGAGTTGTTAGGGGCCGCCGCATTTGGTCGATCGTGACGGAGAAAGTCAAGTTGATTCAAGAGCATTTGAAAGCTTCGCCGTAGACACCGAAGTCTTACACGGACGTGAGGGCGAAGGGACTTAGAGTTTCAAGTTAATGATTGGGTGTTCCTTAAAGTCTCACCTATGAAGGGTGTTATGAGATTTGGGAAGAAAGGGAAGCTTAGTCCCAGATATATTGGTAGGGCTGGGCATAAAATACCGAAAATCGAATTACCGAACCGAACTGGCTATTTCGGTATTTCGGTAATTCAATTTTCGGTTCGGTATTCGGTACTAAAATATAAAATTTAGTATTTCGGTTTCGGTATTCGGTATTTACAATTATACCATTTGGTAATTCGGTAAATACCAAATACCGAAATTAATACCAATACTGTACACCCTAAAGGAGTAAGGGGCTAAAGGCCCATTGTAAAAACATTTCAAGTCCATTGAAATCCAAAAATCCAATAGCCAAATCCGTAAAAATCCCAATACTAAGTACTAACACTGTAATCCCTAAGACCCTAACACTTCACCTTCATCGTCTCATCGATCAGTTCACTTCACACAAAATCTCCCAAAAACCCCTTAACCGACATCGTATCATCTCAGCCTCCAAAAACGGGATCATCTCAGCCTCCAAAAACCCCTTAACCGATATCGTTTCATCTTCCAAACCCAACCCGAACACCCCTTTAACCCATTCTTTCAATTCCTATTTTGATGATGACGAAAAACCCCGTGAAGAATGTGGTGTTGTTGGTATCTATGGTGACTCTGAAGCTTTTAGACTTTGCTATTTAGATTTTAGCCCTCCATGCGCTTCAACACCGTGGTCAAGAAGGCGCTGGCATTATTTGCATGAATGACAACGTTTTGAAGTCGATTACTGGTGTTGGGTTGGTTTCTGACGTGTTTAACGAGTCTAAACTTGACCAGCTCACATTAGGTTTTTCTCATTCCTTCCTCAAGGAGAAAACAATGGTGAGATTCATTAATTTAAGCTTCTTTAATAGCTTCCGTATTGTATTTTTTTGATTTTGTTTTACACTTCCAATGCTTCATTGTTGTTGTTTTTGGGAGAGAAAGATATGAATGGATAGTATCCATAGCAGTAGTATTTGGGAGAGAAAGAAAGAAAGATATTTGTTAAAATTGTCTCTTCGTTTCGGGAAATTAAACGGGTTGAAGATTTTCTCCTTTTTTTTGTCTTTTTTCTTTTTTGGGTGTGATCAGTTGGGATTTGCTTTCGGGTGAGAAAACTTAAATTAAAGAAAATAAGTTATTCTGTTAAGCCTGAGACTTGGGGGAAAATATCCTTCTTTTTTGATTAATTTGTTTTCCTAATTGGTCATCGATAGCCGTAATGGAATTCAAATTTACTCATTTAGATGTTTAACACGGAAGTAAGCTTCCGATTGTGTGTGTATTAGATGATTGATAATAATTTTGAATTGATTTAACTTGGGGGTTCGTCCATGTATGTTGTATTCACTAGTTTGGATTAAGGATTCATCCTGTTGGCCTACATGACATTTTTTGCAGCAAGCAGAAAACAAGTAAAATAAAGTGACCATGTTATGTTAAGTAGAAATGATACTTAATCCCTTGCAATTTATGTCTTATAACATTTGTAATCTCTTCTATGTTTAGATGGAAGATGAAACAAGTCGAACAACCAATGTCGGTGAAGCGCACCTCTTCGAGTCTCTTGATTCAACACGGAAGTTGAACAACATCCAATGACTGTGAAGAGGAAAGCTATAGAACCAAGATCTGCTGCTTGGCTGCATTATGATGAGCTCATAGAAGATGGAATTAATAAAGCAAAGTGCAAGTATTGTGGTAAAGTTCTCTTAGCTGATGCAACTAAAAATGGAACAAGTGGACTGAATAAACATTTGAAAACTTGTCCTAAAAATCCAAATAAGGTTAACACTTCCAATTCTAAGTACAAACAATCAAATTTAAACTTTCCATTAGAAGGTGAAACGGGTGATGGGGCAACTTGGACTTTTGATCAAGAGGTATCTCGAAGGGCTTTAGTTGAGATGTTAATCCTGATGAGCTTCCTTTTCGTTTTGTTGAAAAGGAAGGTTTTAAGAAGTTTATGAAAAAACCCAACCTTTATTCCGAGTTCCCTCCCGTAGAACAGTGACTAGGGATTGTTATGTAGTTTTTGGTGAAGAGAGACAAAAGTTTATGAAGTATTTGAAAGAAACATCACCGAGAGTTTGTCTAACCACAGACACATGGACTTCTATACAGAGAATAAATTATATGTGTTTGACAATACACTTTATTGATAGTGATTGGCTCTTGCATAAACGAATTTTAAACTTTCAGGTTGTTACTAGTCGTACGGGTGACGAAATGGCCCGTTGTATTAGTAAGTGTTTGCTTGATTGAAAATTGGAGAAAATAATCACTATAACTGTAGATAATGCTTCTTCTAATGATGTCATGGTGAAAGAGTTACACAAACAAATGGTTAATTGGGGATCTAACATGAAATGTGGTAACCATCTTCACGTGAGATGTATGGCTCACATTTTGAATCTTATTGTGCAAGATGGCATGAAAGAAGTTGGTCCATCTATCAAACGTGTTAGGCAAATGGTGAAATATGTTAGACAATCTCCAGCAAGGATTAGAAAATTTGCGGAATGTTGTGAACTAAAAAACATAGACAGTAAGAAGTCATTATGTTTAGAAGTTTCAACCCGGTGGAATTCGACCTACTTGATGTTGGATGCCGCACAAAATTTTGAGAGTGCATTTGATAGGTTTGATCTTGAAGATGGTGGATTGTCAACTTATCTTGCTACTCATGTTTGTGAAGATGGAAGTGTTGCGGTGTACTTGAAAGTGATGATTGGCAAAAGGTGAGAAATATGGTAATATTTCTTAAAAGGTTTTATGATCTAACTGAGAAGGTTTCAGGTTCACTCTATGTCACTTCTAATGGTCACTTTGAAGATATAGTTGAGCTTCACAATCATTTAAGAGAGTGTATGGAAGACGATGATCCTTCTTTGGCAAAAATGGGAGAAAAATGAAAGAAAAGTTTGTCAAGTATTGGGGTGCTCTCGAAAAAATGAATAAAGTGCTTTTTATTGCCTCTACCTTAGATCCTCGTAACAAACTTGAGTATGTTGGCGCGCACTTGAGGATATGTTTGGAGATGAAAAGGGGAGTGAAATAAAAGATGAAGTGGTGACTTACATGAAATCTATGTTTGAAGAGTATGTAGCAAAATTCTCTAATGCATCTCGATCATCTTCTCTCTCTGATTTATCGAGTCAGACATCGGATTCATCTAGCTCTAACACTAGCACAAAATCAACAAAAGTGAGAAATAGGATCCAAATGAAGAGGAACAAACAAGATGGTACAGGTTTGGGTGGTAAGTCAGAGTTGGAAAAGTATCTTAGTGAAGAACTAGAGCCGAATGATGATGAGGACAATTTTGATATCTTGTCATGTTGGAAAGCTTATTCTCCTAGATATAAAATTCTTTCCGAGATGGCTCGTGATGTGTTGGCAATTCCAATTTCTAGTGTGGCATCGGAATGTGCCTTTGGCACCGGGGGCTGTATTCTTGATTCGTTTAGGAGTTCTTTGACTCCAAAATTGGTGCAAGCTGTTATTTGTCTTCAAGATTGGCGTCGAAATGAGCCTTATCCCATAAATGTTGAAGAAGATTTTAATGAACTTATGAAACTTGAACTTGGTATGTTTTTCAGTTTTTGTATTTTATTTTTATATTTTTTTACTTAGTTTAATTGTTGACACATTTTAAATTCTTTTTAGATATGGCTGATAGCTCAAAAGATTCCCTTGTTCTTGATTTGTAATCGCAAGATGCCTCAGGTATTAGGCTCTGAATTTTCATTTTTCATTTCTCCCCTCACTTCAAGTGTTAAAATGTGTCCATGTTAGAGTTAAAATGTTCATTTTTCATTTCTCCACCAGTACTTTTAACTTTTGATAATGCCGACTGCTGCTGCTTATGATCACTGATCAGCCCCATTAGCATCCTTCTTGCCATTTGTTTCTTTTACTGATGGCCCAACCACCTGTTGAGAATTTTCATTATCCTTAACCTGCTTCTTCCCCTTGTTAGTTTGCCATTTGTATAAGTCTTTAACATTGCCAACCAGCTTTCCACTATCCAACACCTTAATAACATGATTTCTATTTTCGATAACTTGCTTGTTTAAACTTTGACTGCCTTGGATTATGATTTCCTTTACCTGTGTCTTGCTCATTAGTAACTGCAGGTTGTTTTCCTTTGTCCTTAGTAGTTTCAGCTTGAATTTCTTAATTTCTTCATCTGCCTTAACTATACAAAATCGACATACAACTTTTGATGTTTTGCGATTATGCTAGTTTAGAAATTAAAGTCCTTGCAGCTCAGCTGCATAATCATGGAAAAACAGTTGCCACTCAGTGGCTGCATAGTTTTCCAAGCCTTGAGACTTTATTATTTATTTACTTATGGAGTAATTTATGATGAAATTTGAATTTAGTTTTAAGCTTGTGCCCTAGTTGTATGTTGCTCGAGTATTTTGTGAAATAGGCAACATGCATTTGCAGAGTTTTTGAAGTTTGGCATTCCCATAATGATCCTATTTCTCTACATTATGTCATCTAAAAAAAGTAATCTTCAATGGTTATTAGTTAAAAGTGTCAAGATTACAAAATATTACAAGGTAAATGTAACTTCCATAACAAAAGCTGACAACTGCATGGCATTGCCTAATTCACTAGTCAGGTGTTTGTATCTTTCACTTTAACGGCTCTCTAACTTCTCTTGGCATGTGTTCTAATATTCTAAAGCATGGTTGAATGCGGTAATGTAGGTCGTCCATTTTGCCAAAATATACGCTATGCGCATTGTCTCCCCAGAATAGAGAACATGTTCATTTTCTTGCTAGTTATCTGTGAGTACTTGTTCTAGTGCTGATCATGTAGGCAGAACGCGTATTAGTGAAAAAACTCATTATCTTCTCGAGTCTTTAAGAAGCTTAACAACATTAATATACGTGTCTTTGCTAGTTCATTCATGTGTTACCTGTTATGTTCAAGTAGTGAATCTTGTTAGGCATTTGATTTACATTTAATTAGGCTTCGGTGCCTTGCGGATTTTGCGTTCAAGAGCTATAAGCGATTTGTATTTTAGGTCCGTCATATTACATGTTTAGATCGGGAAAAAGTTTGTACCACAAATGATTAAAACTTGCTTTATAGTTGCACTAGGTTTAATCAAATGCTACATGTTCTATGTTGAATTGTCAACATATGTCTTGTACTCCTTTTCTCAAGGCATGCAATGGTCTTTGTTGGATTTATGAGGCTTTCAATTAAGCAAGTTTGTTTTGTTTTTCTTATGCACTAGCAAATCAAAACCAACTTGTTGATCACTATGGCTCCAAGCATCCAAAGGAAAAGCCTCCAATTGGTTTCTTTCATAGTCGTAGATGGTAAATTGGAGTGCACAACTAGAGCTTCCGTTTAAGGACGATTAGGCGATAAAGTGTACAACATCTTCACAATTTCGCTCTTTTGCTTTGAAAATTATCTACACTGTTATTCTTTTGTTGTTGGAAGCTGCTGTATTATGACTTATGAGATCTTGGACTAAGAATTTATAAGTAGCTACTTTTTGGGGTTGTCGTTTGTTATTGAAATAACTTAAGGATTTTTAAAGATCTAACTAGAATGTCTTCATTACGGAACTTTTGTCTAGTTTGGTATACAATTTACGCCCAATTTATTTTAAGAATATGTTGTATTGTTGTTACTAATTACATTGACCCTTGCATAGTATACTTGCATTCTAATACAGTGGACTTCGACTTCAATATGGTATTACCGAATACCGTACCGAACCGAAGTTTGATTTACCGATTACCGAAGCGAAGTTTGAAAGTTCGGTATTTGGTATATGCTTTGAATTACTGAACCCGAACTTTGAAAATACCGAACCGAATACCGAACGCCCAGCCCTATATATTGGACCTTACAGAATTTCACGAAAGGTCAGTCTAGTAGCTTATGAACTTGAGTTGCCCCAAGAGTTGGCTGTTGTACATCCAGTGTTCCCTGTGTCCATGTTGAGGAAGTGTGTGGGAGACCCGTTGTTAGTTGTTCCTGCTGACACTATAACGATTAAGGACGGTTTGACTTATAAGGAGATTCCCGTAGCTATTCTTGACCGTCAGGTTCGCAAGTTGAGAACTAAGGAAGTAGCCTCAGTTAAAGTCCTGTGGAGGAGTCAGAAAGTTAAAGAGGCTACATGGGAAGCAGAAGAGGATATGAAATCCAGATACCCTTATTTGTTCGAAGAGCAAGCAGAGGACGCTCAAGGTAAATTCCCATAGTCCATGTCATGTCATGTCCATGTTTCACTCTCATGTCATGTATCCACCACTCATGTCTCAAGCTTCAGTATTTATATTTGCATGTAATTATGTCATTTCATGTCCCATGTTTCATGTTATGTTCCTTCATGTTCGTGTATTCAAGCCAGGTCCATTCCCAATCTTAACCACGGCCCATCATTCGAGGACGAATGATCCCAAGAGGGAGATATTGTAACACCTCGTACTCTCATACTAAACAATATCGGTAACATCCAGTAAGTTCGAGTTAGGTCCTAATGGGTAATATTAGTATTATAATGACATGCTAGTTATATGAATCCCTTCGGGATGATTTCTGGCGATAGATAGTCGTTTTGAAGTCAAATCAAAAAGTGAAGTCCTTAAGGCCTTCTAAATCCGTCTAAATCTGAGACAGCCTTTATTCATAACCAGTTTTCGAGAAATTGCGTTAGTAATTTGAGAAAATGAGCTTCTTGAAAGTTGTGGATATTTGAAATACCTTTCCAATGGTATATTGTAGAGGTCAAACGAACATCCGTACAAAGAGTTATGGCCATTTTACTATAGGGTGGCAGAGCTAAATCTTCACTGGAAATTTCACCTAATGTACGCCCAAGGAGTGTTGGATGTACTTTCAAGTACGACCCGTACATCCTAGGACACACATTGACCGTTTTTGGCAGAAAACTCATTTAGAATGGGTATGGTCTTATTTTGTTCCCATTTTTCATTCTCCCAAACCCTAAGGACGAAATTCTTCTCTCCCAAACTCAAGATACTCTAAGGTAAGCCATTCTAAGTCATTCCAAGTTAATTCTAATATGTACCCATGATTAATAATCAAGAATACATCATTCCTAACCTAAGGTTTTCAAGAAAACCCATCTTAAGGTTCAAGAATCAAGATTTTAGAAATCTTCTTCAAAGTTCAAGTCTTTAATTCAAGTTTTGGAGTATTACCAGGTATGTAAGGTTTCTATCCACGTGTGAGAATATCTTTTTTCTTTCACACGCCACGTTCTTCCATGATCATACAAGTTACATCAAAACTAGGGTTTTAGCCATGTTCATGATAACCCTAAGTACATGTCCCATGATATACTATAATTGTATGATTACTTCGTTATTGTATTCTTAATAGTCCCTTTTGGTTATTGAGAATCTATCCGTAATCCATGAAAACCCATACTTTGCATTCCATGGGTTCCTACATGCAAGTTATTAAATGTAATTCTTATTTTCATGAATATCTTACATGTCTACAAGTTTTCATACAATTATATTATATTATAATATCCATGCTATGATACAAGATACTCATGTTTAATACAAGTCATGTTTTATGAAATTCATGGGCCTCTTAGCCAACTATATCATGTTCATATTTTTGAGAGTTGCACAGATTACCGAGAAGGCTTAGACAGCCTGAAACTATGTTTGCCACCGTAGGATAAGGATCGTTCCGCCCAGTTAGGATGATACCTTTATATTTTTCCCCATTGAGGGATTTGGATCTATTCATGTCATGTTCATGTCTTGTATCCCGGCAAGGTATAAGATGGCTTAGCTGGTCGGGCAGAAATCAGATGCCACGTGTTAACGTGGTGATTACATGTCGGTTATATTAATGCTCTCCCAACTTAAAATGCTTTTACTCATGTTATATATGCATTCATGTTCATGTCGGATACTCATGTTCATTACCAGGTTTCAGTTTCAGTTTCCGCTCTTATCATGTTACTTCCATGTGCCACATTTATTTCATTCAGTTGCTTTACATACCAGTACATTCAATGTGCTGACGTCCCCTTTTATTGCCCGGGGGCCTGCATTTCACGATGCAGATATGGATTTACAGGATAACGCCTCTGCTCATTAGGATCTGCACGTACTAGCTTATTGGTGAGCCTCATCTCATTCGGGGTTTAGACATTGTCTTTCTTTATTTAGCTTTGCAGTTATAGGTATGCTGGGGGCCTTGTCCCAGCGAGTATGTTTTCATGATCAGACTTTTGTTAGAGGTTTCATAGACTAGACAAGACAAGTGTCATGTTAGACTTCCAGAGTTGGTTAGCCGGTTTGGCTCATTTATGATATTGTCCGCATTCATGACTTAACCAAGTACTTATGTTTAATATTATGACTTACTATCTTTTACAAAGGTTCATCAAGCATTTCACGTTATATTTCCGCTCATGTATGCCTCATGATGATTCAGCAAGCCATATGGTTCGCTCGGTCACATGTAATCAGGCACCGAGTGCCGTATTACGCCCAGGCCATGATTCGGGGCGTGACAGTTCCCATTTGTCATATACCTTCACATGAATTCCATGACGTCTTCCATGATTACTTCATTTCCTAGAATCATTAAAGCTCACAGTTCTTGGTATTCCCATGACACTATTAGTCCCATCTTATGATAGTTGATCTTTTAAAGAAAGGTATAATGAAAATGACGATGACGATGATGATGTTGATGATACTTATGTACTCCTATGTATATGCATGTATATATCTAAGTATGATTATTAAGAAAACTGAGCTTATATGGCCGGGTACGATATCTATCGCGCGCGCACTACTGCAGTTGCGTTCGGATAACACTAAGCCTTGGTAAGGCCAGGTACGTATAACACCGAACCTTGTTATGGTCGGGTACGCGAGACACCGAACCTTGTTATGGTCGGGTACGTAAGACACCGAACCTCTATAGTCGGGTATGATACTACTATATGTATATGCGTATGTAATGGAAGGTTCCCATTAGAAAAAGGGTAAGTAAATATGATGAAAGTCGCTAGAGGTATAAATAGCTCTATTACCCCATGACTCTTCTTTCTTATGTTATCTTTCATGCTTCTATTATGTTATTGATTATGCTTTACAAACTCAGTACATTATCCGTACTGACGTCCTTTTGTTTGTGGACGCTGCGTCATGCCCGCTGGTGGACAGGGAGATAGACTTGACCCATAGACTGCTTGTTCAGAGACTGCATAGAGGAGCTTCATTTGATTCAGAGCTGCAACTGTTGGTACTATTCTTTTGTGTATATATGGGCATGGCGGGGCCCTGTCCCGTCCTTATGATGATGTTTCATTCTCTTCTTAGAGGCTCGTAGATAGTCATGTATAGTAGCTGTCTTTTTCCTTGTCGACTCATATTTTGGTATATTACATTGTTAGCCTCGTCGGCTTGTGTCTATGTATATGGGCATAGTTGTTGACGTTGATATAAAGGTGTTTTAGCCGTTGAAAATGGCATTATTGAGGCATAGAATTGTTAATAGGCCATGTGGATCCCCTAGATGTGAATGTGAATGTACGATGAGAGGTGCCCGGTGGGTTAGCTCCGGGTGCCCGTCATGGCCCTCCGATTGGGTCGTGATAGGAAGGGTAATGTGGTAACACCGAGAGGTAGGTTTATTTCCTATCTCAAGGCGAAGAAGATGATTATTAAGGGTTGTATTTATCATATTGTCCAAGTTAGAGATGCAAATGTAAAGCCGCCGACTCTTCAGTCTGTTCCAGTGGTTAGTGAGTTTCCAGATGTGTTTCCAGACGAGCTTCCACGTATTCCACCAGAGCAAGAGATTGACTTTGCCATAGATGTACTTCCAGATACGCAGCTGATATCGATTCCTCCTTATAGAATGGCTCCTTCCTAGCTAAAGGAATTGAAGGAACAACTGAGGGATTTTCGCAAGAAAGGCTTTATCAGACCCAGTACTTCACTGTGGGGTGCACCGGTATTATTCATGAGAAAGAAAGACGGCTCGCTGAGAATGTGTATAGATTATCGGCAGCTGAACAAGGTGACTATAAAGAATAAGTATCCGCTCTTGATGATTGATGACTTATTCGATCAGTTGCAGGGCGTCAAATGTTTCTCGAACATAGATTTGAGGTCCGGTACCATTAGGTTAAAGTTCGGGAGAAGGATACCTCGAAAGAAAGCTTTCAGGACCAAATATGGTCACTTTGAGTTCCTTGCGATGTCTTTCGGGCTGACAATGCTCCGACAAAATTTATAGACTTGAAGAACAACATATTCAGGCTGTTCTTAGATCTGTTTGTGATTGTATTTATTGATGAGATCCTGGTTTATTCACGCTCGAAGCGAAGCATGTAAATTATTTGCGAGCAGTGCTCCAAGTACTTTAGGATCGTAAGTTATATGTGAAGTTCTCCAAGTGTGAGTTCTGGTTGAACTCTGTGGCATTCTTAGGCTACGTTGTATTAGACGAAAGCAACAAAGTTGATACGCAGAAGATAGACGTCGTGAAGACTTGGCCTAGGCCTACAACTCCGATAGAAGTTCACAATTTTCTGGGGTTAGAAGGTTATTATAGGAGATTCGTAGAGGGTTTCTCTTCTGTTTCAGCACCATTAATGATGCTGACATAAAAAGCAGCTAAGTTCCAGTGGACAGATGCTTGCGAGTGAAGTTTCCAAGAGTTGAAGGACAGATTGACATCAGTACCAGTTCTAACACTTCCAAAAGGTTCAGAGGGCTATGCAGTCTATTGTGACGCTTCGGTCGTCGGGTTAGGATATTTTTTGATGCAACATAGTAAGGTAATTGCGTATGCTTTGAGACAGTTGAGGAAGCATGTGAAGAACTATCTGACCCATGATCTAGAGTTGGCTGCAGTTATGCATGCACTCAATATTTGGAGGCATTACTTATATGGCGTTCGTTCATGTTGATGTCTTTACAGATCATAAGAGCCTCCAATACATCTTCAAGTAGAAGGAGCTAAATTTGCGGTGGAGATGGTGGCTAAAGTTGTTGAAAATTTTTGCTGTTGATATATTATACCATCCATAGAAGGATAATGTTGTAGCTGATGCCCATAGTCTAGATCCATGGGCAATTTATCCTATTTAGGGTTCAAGAAGAGAGAGTTAGTTCGAGAGCTACATTAGCTAGCTAGTATGGGAGTCGGATTATTGGACTTAGGGGATGGCGGAGTTGCAATTCAGGACACGGTAGTATCATAGCTAGTAACAGAAGTGAAAGAGCGGTAGTATGATGATCCTATTTTATTGTAGCTTAGAGAGAAGATTCAGCGAAAGAGGTGTTAGCCTTCGGGTAACAGAAGATGGAGTCTTATGATATCAAGGCTGACTATGTGTTCCAGATGTTGCAGGGCTTCGACAATAGATTATGGCGAAGGCTCATTATTCTCGCTATTCTATCCACCCAGGGTCGACTAAGATGTATCATGATATTAAAGGAGTCTATTAGTGAAATGATATGAAGAAGAATATTACCGAGTTCGTCACTCAGTGTCCTAATTGCCAGTAAGTAAAGATAGAGCATCAGAAGCCCGGTAGGCTAATTTAAATATAGAGATTTCGATGTGGAAATGGGAGATGATTAATATGGATTTCATTACAGGTTTACCCCGTTCATATCGTAAGTTCGATTCTATTTGGGAGATTGTTGATAAACTCACGAAGTCAGCCCACTCCTTACTAGTTAGGACTATTTATAATAAGGCCGAGGATTATGCGAGATTATATATTAAGGAAATAGTGTGGCTCTATGGCGTTCCAACATCTACTATATCAAATAGAGGGGAACAAGTTACAGCTAACTTATGGAGATCTTTCCAGAAAGGTTTGGGGACACATGTGAATCTTAACACAACCTTTCATCTACAGACAGACGGCCAAGCCGAGTGCACAATTCAAACGCTAGATGACATGTTAAGAGCGTGCGTGCTAGACTTCAAGGGGAATTGAGATGATCACTTTCCACTTATTAAGTTTTCGTATAATAGCAGCTATCATTGCACCATCAGAATGGCTCCTTATGAATCCTTATATGGGCAGAAATGCATACCTCCCATCGGATGGTTCAAGGTAGGTGAGTCAGATCTATTAGGTCCTGATTTGGTCCATCAAGCTATAAAGAAGTATGAAGCTCATTCAGGAGCGATTATTGACATCCCAAAGTCACCAGAAGTCATATGCAGATGTGCGACGATGAGACTTAGAGTTTCAGGTTGACGATTGGGTATTCTTAAAGGTATCGCCTATGAAAGGCATTGTGAGATTCGATAAGAAAGGCAAGCTCAGCCCAAGGTACATTGGTCCTCACATGATCATTCGCAGGATAGGCCAAGTGGCTTACGAGCTAGCGTTACCTCCAGAACTAGAGTCCGTTCATCTGGTATTCCATGTGTCGATGTTGAGTAAGTGTATCAAAGACCCTTATCCGGTTATCCAGCAGATGATGTTCAGATCATAGAAAACTTGTCTTATGAAGAGATCCAGTTGCTATTCTAGATCGACAAGTCCGCAAGTTGAGGACCAAAGAGGTGGCTTCCTTGAAATTACTATGGAAGAACAAGAACGTCGAGGAGATGACGCGGAAAGCTGAGAAGGAAATGGAGTCCAAATAAACTATGATTTGAGTACAGATTACCTTAGTTGTATTATGTGCTTATAGACTAACCCCCCCCCCCCCCCAAATTTATGGTCAGATGATACTCAGATTGAAGCATCACAACACTCCTAGATGCAGAATTACTTATACTCGAGGTGAGTTACTTTTATTTGATATTGATGGCCGCATGGGCCAATGAGATGTCGTTGATTGTTTATAGCACTATGTGGTGTATATTGTGTGTTTTCTGGCTACGTGGCAGGTTAAGTATAGTCCAGTTTATAGAGGAGACTCTGTCAAAATTTTCATAAGTCTCTGAGAGTTCCACATTCGAGGACGAATGTTCCTAAGGAGGGAAGGATGTTACATCCCATACTTTTGTACATTAAGTTTGTTGTAAGTTAGTCGACGTAAGTCTGAAGAACGAGATTATATTTGAGGTTTTAAGTGCTCAAACGATGTTTATCAAGTGTTAAGTAACTATCATGGGGATTAGAGGTTAAACGAATCGAAGGAAATGAGTTTCGACGAAGTTCGTCAGGATGGAGGAGTGTTCTGTGTCGCAGAAGACATTATGCCTCGCAGAATGAGACTCATTTTGGCCAAGGATTTGGGGGAGGATACTGCCTAGAAATGCATGAGGATCTGCGTTCACAGATGGTATTTTGTGTCGCAGATCCTAGCGCAAAATGAAGGCGGTGGAAATTTCAAGTTTAAGTATAAATCGGTGGGTTGAGTTTAACATTTTATTTCATTCATTTTCCAGAACCTAAGCATCCCAAAAACCTATCCTAAGGTTCTCTTATGATCCAATACCAAAGTTAAGTATAAACAACGTGAATCAAGTCTCGAGAATTATGTGGTGCTAGTGGAATTGAGTTCTTTTCCTTCGTTGTTGGGCTGGAAGCTTACCCCAGGTTGAAGAAATTTCAGATTTGAAGCTTTAGTGGAATTGAGTTCTTTTCCTTCGTTGTTTGAGGTAAGATTTACTCTGTTCTATGTATATATGAGCTTGTTGAAGCATTACAATAGTTGCTCGAAGTAAGAACTTGCGGGAATCGGCTATTGAAGTCATGTACGTGAGTTGTAGTTGTTGGGCTACTTTGAGTTCATATTGTGACAATTATATGGATGGAATTTGATTAAATAGCTTGAGTATGTCATTGTTGTGGTTGCTATGTGTGCTATGAAGAAAGGAAGAGATGTAAACACATATTGAATATGTTGTGAGATGAGCTTGCTGCTCGATATACCATATATTAGCTTCCCGTTAGCTTGACGATAGTTTCCCTATCTTTTGTTGTAGATTAAACGTGATGTACGGGGTATATTTGTTGGAATTGTTAAAGGAAGTTTGACTAAGGTATGTAATGGGTATGCCCCGTTCTTTCATTGGCATGAATCCATAACAAGAAAGAGTTGAACAATCGTATGAGGAAAAAGTATATCATAAAGTTCCTATGTTCATATTGTTTCACCTTACTCATGTCATAGTATTTCTTGTTAGGAACTTATCGTCATTTCCTGCTTGTTCTATGTTAGTAGAACGAGTAGAGGGGTTATATATACAATTATAAAAACTATTACTGTACAGAGATATGCCGAGCCTTACATGGCCGGAGAGAGATATAACAAGCCTTACATTGCGGGATAGAGATATACCGAGCCTTACATAGTCGGACAGATATATTGTTACACCTCAAAATTTTTTATGTCATTGTGCAGTAAGTAGACTAACGCAGGTTAAGATGTATATGATGTCCTTATAAGTAAGAAAACATACTTAATGATTCTAATTAAGATTTTTAAAGACATTCGAGGCAAGAGAGGAAAGTTCGTTGGAGAAAGTTAAGATAGAGAGTGTCTTGCCCTATACACAAATATACCAGTAGGTATTCCTAGTGATTTACAGGATTAAAAGTTGAACGGATCCAATAGACGGAATCTGAATGGATTCAGGAAATTCTGCAGATATCAATCACTGTCGACGGACCGTCACTGTGCACCGTCAACACATTTTTGCAAACTGGAATCTACAGGCGCAACTCGACGGGACAAGTCGACGGATCGTCGACCCGGCCGTCGAACCGCCTCTCTGGAATTTTCTGGTTTCGGCTATAAATAGACGACCCTTGTCCATAATTTTTAGATTTCACTTTCTCTCTAAGTCTTGGAAGCTCTAGAACATTCTTCACACCATATTATCATATACCCAAGGTTAATCAAGGATTAAACACTAAGAATTAGTAAAAATCAAGCGTATAGATGCTCACTAGGGTTTGTAGAGATCAAGATGTCCTTTTGTATTGAAGTGGGGTTTTCTCCAAGTGAAGTACTTTCATCCAAAGTCCATTCCTAGATCATCAAAGGTGAGTTTTATGTTTAGTTCATGTTATTAAGAATATTGAGTGATTGAAAGACTTAGATTATGGAAGGAAGAAGGGTATGGAGTGCAAATGGGGAAATAGTGATATTCTTGAATAATAACTTAACTTGAATTATAGTTCTTGACATGTTATGAGTACAATCTTGTGGTAAGTAACACAAATGATGTTAAAGGAGTATTGTATGAGAATGTATAGGGTGTTATGTCACAGTTATGGTTATGGGTGACATTGGAAGGGCAATGTAGGAATTGCATAATGTTTAACTTGAAGAAGTTTATTGATTATGATGTCTTGGGAGTTGTTATTATATGGGGAAAGTCACTGAAACGAAGGATATGCTGCCCACTTTCCATTAGCTCTTAGTCGCTTTAGCTTAAGCTTAAGTATGTTTTCAATCATCTAATCTTGTACGAATTCTCTTGATGTAGAGTCGTGAGCTTGGAAGGAGAACGCTTAGTCGTTAAGGAGACGTAAAGGTATGTAAGTCTAGTCCCCTTCTTTCAGAGGCATGAATCTTATATTGTGATTTCTTTCCTATATTCCCATGACCTTCTTACATCCCAAAAGATGAGAGTTAAAGATTCTTAAAGGCTTCTTATGAGATATGTTCTACGATAGTGATGATGATAATGATGTTTTCATGAGCTTGATAAACCTATTTTTATGATTTCATTGATATTGCCTCTTGTTGTTGTCTCACCTTATGATATTAGTCCTTCCAAGGTGAGGCGTAACGATGATGGATATTCGATAATGTAATCGGAGGTTACCGACCTTGCGCCACTCCGATAGAGTTATAGCTTTTCTTGAGCTCTCATGCATGCATTATGTTATGTATACGTATGATTACACCACGCCTATATGGCTGGGCAGTCACCACTACAACAAGCGTAGTGGGTAGCTATGATGATGATTACACCATGTCTATATGGCATGGGCAGACACCACTAGTGGGCGGCTTGAGATGTTTACCCCGGACGCGGGCTAATGATGATCACACCGTACCTATATGGTCGGGCAGTTTATATATATGTATGCATGATATGATGTTTCTTGTTAGCATGCATGATTCCGTCTTAATAGGCAATCGATCCCACGGAGTTATCTCTTGACTCGGGTTCTCTCATTTACTTATTATGTTGATTTACATGCCTTACATACTCAGTACATTGTTCGTACTGACGTCCTTTTCTTTTATGGACACTGTGTTCATGCTCACAGGTAGACCAAGAGGCGGTGTAGACACTTAGGAGCTTACTCAGCAGATTTGCAAGAGCACTCCACTATTTCAGAGTCGCCATTTCTTGGTATATTCTTTTGTGTATATTTTTGGGCATGGCGGGGTCTTGTCTTGCCCTCATGATTTCAGTACTTCAGTTAGAGGCTCGTAGATACTTATGTGTGGGTTGTAGATGTTATGAGACTTCTTCAGTGTATATGCTGTACATCACGTTGTAGCCTTGTGAGCTTATGCATATATACATATTTTGGGAGATTCAGAAATTGGGCTATGACAAGTTCTATGTTGAAAATGATATATGTCCAGGTTAAGTATGATAAATATCATGATGAGTGGTGCTCGGTAGTCAGCTCCGGTGCCGTCATGGTCCATTAGTTGGGTCGTGACAAAAATGGTATCAGAGTAGTTTCGTCCTCGGGTGTGTCTACGAGCCGTGTCCAGTAGAGTCTTGTTTATGGGTGTGAAGCGTGCCACACTTATAAATGAGAGGCTGTGGGGCATTTAGGAACAATGATCGTTTTTCTTCTTCATAGATCGCGCGGTAGAGCTATATTATAAGATTTTTTTCCCTAATTGTGCGTTATGATTTCAGCGATGCCGGTAAAGAGAAAAGCAACAACCTCCCAGAAGGGCAAGACTGCGACAGGAAGGCGGGTTGAACAGGAGCCACCGACAAATATAGAGGAGGGTGAGTCCCATAATGAGGCTTCATCTCATACCTCTCACACTCCACCTGTTCTAGAGGAGTAGGAAGGGGCCTCAGCTCCAGCTCCAGTGCCTCCAGTTCCTCCACCGGGTGCTTCAGGTCAGCAGATGACCGAGGCTATTCAACTGTTGACTCAGCTAGTTGCCGCCCAGGCTCAGCGACAGAGTGCGGGTCTGGGTGATAGAGCCACAAGTGCCAGAGCCTATGATTTTATAAGTTTGAACCCGCCAGAATTTTTCGGGTCAAAACCGGATGTAGACCTGCAAGGTTCTATAGACCAGATGTTGAGGACGCTGAGAATTATACATGCTTCTGATACTGAGTCAGTGGAGTTAGCGTCATATAGATTGCGGGATGTCACTGTTCTATGGTATAATAATTGGATATCTTCGAGAAGGGAGAATGCACCTCCCCCGGTTTGGCAGGAATTCATAGATACTTTCATTCGCCACTATTTGCCACCTGAGGTCCGTCAGGCCCGAGCTGACAGGTTTCTGAATTTAAAGTAAGGAAATATGAGTGCTCGGGAGTATAGTCTTCACTTCAACTCATTGGCTAGATATGCTCCGACTATGGTAGCGGATATGGGAGATATAGTACATCGATTTGTGAGTGACTTAGGGCCGCATTAGTTCAAAGATTGTTTGACAGCTTCGCTACAGGAGGGGATGGACATCTCCAGTATTCAGGACACGCTCAAAATTTAGAAGAGCAACAACAGCTGCAAAGGGGTGAGCATGATATGAATAGACGGCAGAGCAAGAGGACCAGATCTGCCGGTGCTAGTAGCGAGTATAGAAGGGGTCAGAGGCAGTCATATTCCAGATACTCAGGCCTGTATGCGACAAGTGCACCTCCTCGATTTGCGGGCAGGAGATTTGACCGCCCCATTTATTCCGGACAGGGTCAGTGCTCGAGAGTTTTGGGTTCCCAGTTTGGGGGAGATCTTAGTCAGAGGAGACCACCATTACCACGATGTAGCCAGTGTGGTAGATTACATTCGGGTTAGTGTCACTGAGGTTCAGATACTTGCTATGCCTGTGGTCAGGTTGGATATATGATGCGTGATTGTCCGTCGATAGGTGGTAGAGTTGGGGCTCAGCTACAAGATCAGTAGCAGGTTCTTCTTCGTCTGTGCGCCCCGTAGGGTAGACTCCTTAGGCTTCAGAAGGCTGTGGTAGAGGCAGAGGGGTAGCATCTAGTTCGAGTGGCCCTCGACCCCGTATTTATGCTTTAGCCGGACGCTAGGATCTGGAGTCCTCCCCTGATGTGGTTACAGGTATACTATCCATATTCTCCTATGATGTTTATGCCTTGATTGACCTGGGTTCTACCTTGTCGTATATCACTCCTTACATTGCTGGTTGTGTTGGGGTAAAACCTGAGCCCATTAAACCTTTTGAGGTGTCTACTCCTGTTGGTGACCCGGTGATAGCTAGACAAGTATATAGAAATTATGTGATTGTGGTATGTGATCGTCAGGCTAACGCTGATTTGATTGAACTGAAAATGTTAGATTTTGATGTGATTATGGGCATGGATTGATTGGCCTCTTGTTACGCCAATGTGGATTGCAGAACAAAAATGGTCCGATTCCAATTCCCAGGGGAACCAGTGCTTGAATGGAAAGGTAACACAGCGATTCCTAGGGGTAGGTTTATTTCCTACCTCAAAGCAAGAAAGATGATTGCAAAAGGCTATATTTATCATTTGGTCCGGGTTCATGACACCGAAGCGAAGCCACCAACTTTTCAATCCATCCGGGTAGTAAATGAGTTTCCGGATGTATTTCCAGATGAGCTTCCAAGTCTCCCACCGGAACGGGAGATTGATTTTACTATAGATGTGTTGCCGGACACCGAACCTATATCTATTCCTCCTTACAGAATGGCTTAGGCAGAATTAAAAGAGTTAAAGGCACAACTGAAGGATTTGCTCGAGAAGGGATTTATTAGGCCCAGTTCATCGCCATGGGGAGCACCTATCCTATTTGTAAGAAAGAAATATGGCTCGTTGCGAATGTGCATTGACTATAGGCAATTGAACAAGGTGACGATAAAGAATAAATATCCTCTTCCAAGAATCAACGATTTGTTTGATCAACTGCAGGGTGCTAAGTGGTTTTCCAAGATTGATCTGAGATCGGGGTATCATCAAGTGAGAGTTAGGGAAGAAGACATTTCGAAAACGGCTTTCAGAACTAGATATGATCATTATGAATTTCGGGTAATGTCATTTGGGTTTTGATGAATAATGTATTCAGACCTTTTCTAGACCTATTTGTGATCATATTTATCGATGACATTCTGGTATACTCTCGATCAGAAACAGAGCATACAGATCATTTGCATATTGTCCTTGGAATTCTTCGGACTCGAGAGTTATATGCAAAATTTTCAAAATGTGAGTTCTGGTTGAATTCTGTAACTTTTCTGGGCCATATTATCTCAGCTGATGGCATACGAGTCGATACTCAGAAAATTTAAGCTGTAAAAACTTAGCCGAGGCCTACAACGCCTATAGAGGTTCGAAGCTATTTGGGATTATCAGGCTATTATAGAAGATTTGTGGAAGGGTTTTCTTCTATTTCAGCACCATAAACAAGCTAACTGAGAAATCAGCAAAATTTTAATGGACCGATGTTTGTGAGCACAGTTTTCAGGAATTGAAAGACAGATTGACTTCAGCCCCAGCTCTGATGCTACCAAAAAGGCCAGAAGGTTATGTTATTTATTGTGATGCCTCCGGTGTCGGATTGGGCTGCGTGTTGATGCAGCACGGGAAGGTTATATCCTATGCCTCCAGGCAGCTGAGAAAACATGAGAAGAACTACCCAACCCACGATCTTGAATTAGCGGCGGTTATTCATGATTTGAAAATGTGGAGATATTATTTGTATGGTGTTCATGTTGATATTTATACGGATCACAAGAGCCTCCAGTATATTTTCAAGCAAAAGGAGTTGAATCTACGACAGAGGCGATGGCTGGAGTTATTGAAAGACTATGATGTGAGTATAATATACCATCCAGGAAAAGCAAATGTGGTGGCTGATGCTCTTAGCCTCAAATCCATGGGCAGTCCATGTGATGTTCAGCCGGAGAAGAAAGAATTAGTTCGTGAGCTCCACCAGCTAGCTAGCCTCGGAGTTCATTTAATCGATTCAGGCAATGTGGGAGTTGATATTCACAACCCATCTGTTTCATTCCTGGACATGGAGGTGAAAAGGTGCCAATATGAAGATCCCCAGTTGAGTCACTATAGGGATACACTTTCTCAGAAAGAGAAGTCACCATTTGAGATTTCTGCAGATGGAATTCTCAGGTATCAAGGCAGGCTATGTGTTCCAGACGTTGCAGGACTACGTCGTCAGATTCTAGAAGAAGCTCATTGCTCTCGTTATTCTATTCACCCAGGAGCAACCAAGATGTATCATGATCTTAAGTTAATATATTGGTGGGATGGAATGAAGAAAGATATAGCAGAATTCGTAGCTCAGTATTCAAATTGCCAACAAGTGAAAATCGAGCATCAAAAGCTAGGAGGATTGTTACAAGCTATGAAAATTTCAACTTGGAAATGGGAAGTGATCAACATGGATTTTATGGTAGGTTTGCCTCGTTCCCGGCGTAGGTATGATTCCATATGGGTAATCGTGGACAGATTTACAAAATCAGCCCATTTTCTTCCAGTTAGAACTACATATTCAGCAGAAGATTATGCAAGGCTGTATCTTAAAGAAATAGTGCGATTTCATGGTGTCCCAGTGTCTATTATTACAGATAGAGGAGCACAATTTACTGCTAAATTCTGGAAATCCTTTCAAGAATGTTTGGGAACTCAAGTGAGACTCAGCACAACATTTCATCCACAGACCGATAGACAAGCTGAACGCACTATTCAGACCTTGGAAGGTATGTTGTGGGCATGTGTATTAGATCTTGGAGGCAATTGGGATGATCATTTGCCACTTATTGAATTTGCTTATAACAACAGTTATCATTCCAGCATCCAGATGGCTCTATATGAAGCTCTCTATGGAAGGAAGTGTAGATCGCCAATTGGATGGGTTGAAGTTGGGGAGACCCAACTGATAGCTCCAGACTTGATTCAACAAGCGATGGATAAGATCAAGCTCATCCGAGATAGATTGTTGATAGCTCAAAGTCGCCAAAAGTCTTATGTAGACAATCGCCGACGAAAATTGGAATTCCAAATCAATGATTGGGTGTTCTTAAAAGTATCGTCGATGAAGGGCGTAATGAGATTCGGCAAGAAGGGCAAGCCCAGTCCCAGATATATTGGGCCTTATAAGATTGTACGCAAGGTGGGCCAAGTGGCTTATGAACTAGATTTACCTCCAGAACTCGAATCGGTTCATCTAGTTTTTCATGTGTCGATGCTCCGTAAATATGTTGGAGACCCTTTTAGAATCGTGCCAGTGGATGATGTTCAAGTTACAGAAAAGTTGGCTTATGAAGAGGTACCCATTTCCATACTAGATAGGCAAGTGCGGAAACTCAGAAACAAAGAGGTAGCCTCAGTCAAGGTCTTGTGGAGAAACAATAACCGAGAGGAAATGACTTGGGAAGTGGAAGAAGATATGAAGTCCAAATATCCGCATTTGTTTACACCCCCAGAAGAAGTTCAAGACGAGACGCCATTGGCATAAGGTATGTAATGCTTTCTTTTAATGCTTTTGGTCGTGTGTGGCCATGTTTTCTTACTGTTGTTATTGTGGCCCTGTAAGGCGATGTTATTTTGGGGTGTTGTGACAGGATGATGTGCCATATTACAGGAGAAACTCCAGCAAAATTTCTATAAAATCCCCGGGAATTTAACATCCGAGGACGGATGTTCTTAAGGGGGGAGGGGGGAATGTTACACCTCGAAAAATTTCATGTTGTTGTGCGGTAAGTAGACTAATGCAAGTTAAGGTGTATATGATGTCCCTACAAGTAAGAAAAGATACTTAATGATTCTAATTAAGATTTCTAAAGACATTCGAGGAAAGAGAGGAATGCTCATTGGAGAAAGTTAAGATAGAGAGTGTCTTACCCCATACACAAATGTACCAGCAGGTATTCCTGGTGATTTACAGGATTAAAAGTTGAACGGATCGAATAGACGAAATCTGAACGGATTCAGGAAATTCTACAGATATTAGTCACCGTCGACGGACCGTCACTGTGCACCATCAACACATTTTTGCAAACTAGAATCTGCTGGCACAACTCGATGGGACAAGTCGACAGATCGTCATCGTCTCGACGGGACCGTCGACCCGGCCGTCGAACCGCCTCTCTGGAATTTTCTGGTTTCAGCTATAAATAGACGACCCTTGTCCATAATTTTCAGATTTCACTTTCTCTCTAAGTCTTGGAAGCTCTAGAACATTCCTCACACCATATTATCATATACCCAAGGGAAATCAAGGATTAAACACCAAGAATTAGTAAAAATCAAGCGTATAGATGCTCACTAGGGTTTGTAGAGATCAAGAAGTCCTTTTGTATTGAAGTGGGGTTTTCTCCAAGTGAAGTACTTTCATCCAAAGTTCATTCCTACATCATCAAAGGTGAGTTTTATGTTCAATTCATGTTATTAAGAATATTGAGTGGTTGAAAGACTTGGATTATGGAAGGAAGAAGAGTATGGAGTGCAAATAGGGAAATAATGATATTCTTGAATAATAACTTGACTTGAATTATAGTTCTTGAAATGTTATGAGAACAATCTTGTGGTAAATAATACAAATGATGTTAAAGGAGTATTGTATGAGAATGTATAGGGTGTTATGTCATAGTTATGGTTATGGGTGACATTGGAAGGGCAATGTAGGAATTGGATAATATTTAACTTGAAGAAGTTTATTGATTATGATGTCTTGGGAGTTGTTATTATATGGGGAAAGTCGCTGAAACGTAGGATATGCTGCCCACTTTCCATTAGCTCTTAGTCGCTTTAGCTTAAGCTTAAGTATGTTTTCAATCATCTAATCTTGTACGAATTCTCTTGATGTAGAGTCGTGAGCTTGGAAGGAGAACGCTTAGTCGTTAAGGAGACGTAAAGGTATGTAAGGCTAGTCCCCTTCTTTCAGAGGCATGACTCTTATATTGTGATTTCTTTCCTATATTCCCATGACCTTCTTACATCCCAAAAGATGAGAGTTAAAGATTCTCAAAGGCTTCTTATGAGATATGTTCTATGATAGTGATGATGATAATGATGTTTTCATGAGCTTGATAAACCTATTTTTATGATTTCATTGATGTTGCCTCTTGTTGTTGTCTCACCTCATGATATTAGTCCTTCCAAGGTGAGGCGTAACGATGATGGATATTCTATAATGTAATCAGAGGTTGCCGACCTTACGCCACTGCGATAGAATTATAGCTTTTCTTGAGCTCCCATGCATGCATTATGTTATGTATACGTATGATTACACCGCGCCTATATGGCTGGGCAGTCACCACTACGACAGGCGTAGTGGGCAGCTATGATGATGATTACACTATGTCTATATGGCATGGGCAGACACCACTAGTGAGCGGCTTGAGATGTTTACCCCGGACGCGGGCTAATGATGATCACACCGTACCTATATGGTAGGGCAGTTTATATATATGTATGCATGATATGATGTTTCTTGTTAGCATGCATGATTCCGCCTTAATAGGAAATCAGTCACAGGTTATCTCTTCAGCTCATGTTCTCTCATTTACTAATTATGTTGATTTACATGCCTTACATACTCAGTACATTATTCGTACTGACGTCCTTTTCTTTTATGGCTGCTGTGTTTATGCCCACAGGTACACCGGGAGGTGGTGCAGACGCTTAGGAGCCTACTCAGCATATTTGCAGGAGCAATCCACTATTTCGGAGTCGCCATTTCTTGGTATATTTTTTTGTGTATATATTGGGGCATGGAGGGGTCTTGTCCCGACCTCATGATTTCAGTACTTTAGTTAGAGGATCGTAGATACTTATGTGTGGGTTGTAGATGTTATAAGACTTCTTCAGTGTATATGTTGTACATCACTTTATAGCCTTGTGAGCTCATGCATATATATATATATATATATATATATATATATATATATATATATATATATATATTTGGAGATTCGAAAATTGGCCTTTGACAAGTTCTATGTTGAAAATGATATATGTCCAGGTTAAGTATGATAGATAGCATGATGAGTGGTGCTCGGTAGTCAGCTCCGGGTACCCGTCATGGTCCATTAGGTGGGTCGTGACAGATATACAGAGAAATATCGAGCCTTATATGACCGGACAGAGTTACACCGTGCCCTATATATGGTCGGCTAGCTATACTATTATATTATATAAGAGATGAGTCAGAGCAGGTAAGTGTGCTTCCAGAGTATCCTTGGTTCTTAGTTTTGTATTTACATCAGTTACAGTTATTCAGTTGCCTTACATACTCGGTATATTATTTCATACTGACGTCCCTTTTGTCGTGGGCGCTACATTTCATGTCTGCAGGTCCTGATAGACAAACGAAGAGAACCCTATTTTAACCGGGGTCAAAATAGTTTACAACATCCGGGTAATTCCGGGGTTATTTAAAGTTAAGGAGTCGCCACCTAATTAGTTATGGTGAATTAGGACACCTAAAGTAATTAGAGTAATTATCCAAAGTTGATTTGTTTTTAAAGTCTACGAAATCAAAAGATCTAGGTAAGGGTTCAACTAATCTAGAGGAAAGGTATTAGGCATCCTCTAAATTCCATTAATAATGGTTAACGGACCGAACTTATAGTTAATTAGGCTAAGTGTGAATATAGTATTATAGAAAAGAACGTAACTTTATAAGTATGACTAAAGTTGTAAATAGATATGTAAGAATGCTGTTTGAAATAGGATTTGTAGAAAATAATAATTTATAAAAAAGAGTACTTCCAATGCTATTAAAAATATGACTCGTGAATGCCCTTAAGGCTTTTAGGCGAGAGTATGATAATGCTGTTTAAAATAATACTTGTAGAGGAGATTCAACAAACGCGAACTTTAGATAAAAATTGTATTCAATGATTATTGCGATATAGAAAAGTCTAGACTTATTTTTAATACTTGCGTATTAGTGACATTTTAAATTCCTAAGATAGTAAGAGCGAATCGTGATTCTTTTAACCTAAAGACATGTAGGCATACTATTTGAAAATCAATTACCCAAATAAATGTCATAGATGTTATAAATAGTGTAGAATATAAATAGAAAGGTTGTAGTTGGTGAGATTAACTACCTATTATACTAATACTAAGCCACTAGTTCTATTAAGGTTCATTCTAGCTAAGAAGCCCAAAACAGAGTAAAATGTTAGTTACATAATACAAGTTAAACACACAAAGTAAAAGTAAAGAGAGGAGGAAAATATAATTAGTGGGCTCAGCCCATTATATAACTGCTGCTGCGCCATTAGCTTTTGAGCTTTGGCCCAGAAAAATTCCTTTCTTTATTTTGTTGTTGCGGACTGAACGGACAGAGAGGGGAAAGCGATATTTCATTGGGCCTCGGCCCAACATCGAATGCGGAAGACGAATCCCTCGGACTCGTATGCGAAGGTCATGCATAAAAAATGAAGGAAAGATTAGTATGTAATCCACAAATAAGGCCAAATACATAAAATTAGATTCAAAAGAAGGAATAGAGCAGTGATCCATTTTGATTTCATCATATGGGCAGATCTGGTGGAAACAAAGAAAATTGCATTCGTCCATTCTTATCATAGTGTAATACATCATTTACGGAACACAATTGAATCAGCGAGACAAATAACGAGTAAGTACTTAATCAAATGGAGACAGAAATCTATCCTTAAGGATATTTAAACCAATTGTATCGCAGCCAAGCAGATTTACTGACCATGATATCTAGACAAAATATTACTAAGACCATGTAATGTCATCATGAATGCGCATACACATCCTATATCAAACTAGATTGATCTATTATGGGCCTTAGTCTCAGGCGATTATGGCATTGTGTAGTCATTAAACTCGTCGGCTGTAAACGTGATCCCAACGTGAAGCAATCGACTAAAACAACTAAAAAATGGGGAAAACCACCTAGTAGTAGTATTGTATCAAACTGTCTCATACGATCTTATTAAACACTAAAGAACCCATATAAACTTCCTTTCTTTCAAAATAGAGAATACATGTGTTTGCTAACAAAGAACTTGAGCGTATCAGCAAAGAAAATAATTGCAAGCTTAAGATTCCTAATTTGACTTAGCGCATACATATCTAGGCTATATCAAACTGAAGGAAAACAGCAAAGAAGGCATATAGCAAGGAGGTAAAGGCAGAATTTGAGAATTACAAAACTGGAGTTCTCCACGACAGAATGCACATATTTTTTTATCCAATTCTCAACGCTGAAAACTAATGACAGAATCCTGGTACTCAAACATATGTATAGGCTGCACTAGCACGAACTTACTTTAAAGCAAAATTAGTGTTAATACCATGACGCGAATACATAATCCAAATAGAGTACAAACTAATTTTGTTAAACAAAGATTCAACACTGATTACGCTAATTTCCTTAAGCAAAATAGGACACGGTATACCTGCTACCCTAATTTGAAACTATGCAGAAAATAGAAGAGTTGAATCAAACTAAGACATTGTGGGCAGTTGACTGAAACGGTTATTTTCACTCTTGAAACAAAATAACAAACTGAAAATAAATGGGGGGAGATCCAAATCTAGCACGCTGTTTCTAAGCGACAGGGGACATTATTAGCCCAAGAGATGGAATAGAGTGTATTCATATATGAATATCTTATAGGCATGATTCTTACAACTTTGCGTAGAGGTAGAATCAAACTGTCCATGAAATCAAACCAGCTGGTTCTTGACTTAAAACAAACTAAAACAGAACTAGCAAATAAACATGACAAAACAAACAGGCTGAAAGCATCGAATAATCCTTATTAACTTATAACTAAACTAAATCTCAAAGCATAAAACAAACTCAACCTTATGCAAGAAATCATTCTTGCGCTTCAAATAAATTTATCAATCAACAGACTAATAACTTTACTGATTAGTAACAACGATCTGAAGACAGTTCTAAAAAAAGAATGTGGGAGGAGATTCGAAGATATGATTCAAATAGAACCTAATTTATACTTTGCGTTAATCCCCTTAAGCTAGTTCATTTTTGGACAAACAAAAGGGTAGCGAGAACTGTAATGGGCTCATATTTCGCAAGTTCGATGAAAAGAGAAATAATCTCAACAACGGCACAACGACATAAATCGAAACAAAGCTATAACTCATTTCCATTCCGATTGAGATTAAACGATTAGACCTTAACTAGCATTCTGAATTCTATATAAATGAACTAAAATATTAAACACAAAGGACATAACTGAAGCAAAAGAGATGGAGAGTCAATGACCTTTTGTTGGTGCAGCGAATAAGGCGTCGACGGTCTCGAATCTACACTCCCGAACCCGATTAAAGTAACTAAAATTTCAGCTCGGAAAATGGAAATGGAGTAATATATGGCTATTTTTAGACTGAGGCTATGTTGATGATAATTTTCAGCCTCAAAATCTTATATTTCGCAGAAGTACTTTCTGATTTAAAAGAATATCAAGATAAAAACCAAGGCTTGATGACCGAAAACAACCCCCCCCCCCCCCCGACTGAAGTGTTCAAGAGGCATTTATAGGAGTAGAAAAATTAGGGTTTTGTCTCTCATTTTTGGGCGGGATTTGAAGTGGGATTTTTAGTTGAATTTCGAAAACGAATCAAAAAACCGATCCGTTGAATCTGAAGCCCTTTGTTTTGTATCCACAGCTTTTCAGCTAAAGGAAAAAAAATATTTTCGTCGTCTTGTGTTGACTCGATCGTTCCAGGTAGGAGAGATAAAAACTTGTATGTAAATGGAGTGGCAAATCTGTCCTAGTTGAAAGGGGACTGAGCTTTCGCTGAAATGGGGATGAGAGAGGAATAATGATGAAGAGAAAGGAAACGAGAGAGGTGAGAGGAGAGAGAGACGAGAAGGAGGGAGGCTGAAGTTGTTTAGGGATAGAGATGTTGAGGTCAAGAAAAGGCCGGTCGGGTCGGGCATTGGCCGGATCGGGAAAGGTTTTGTGGGTGACGGTTTGATCGTCATTACTTTGGTCGAACTTTCATGGCCCTTTCTTCCTTTAATTAATTTATTTGAACTACTAATTTAATAACTAGTATAATATATATTATGATAAATTATGATTAATAATGATATTAATAGTAGTAGAAATAGTAGTGAAAATAAAATACTTAACTCGTCAATAAATTTAGAAGCTCCAGAAAACAAATTGAATTAAAGGAGGGACAAAATTGGGTGTCAACACCTCCCCAGTAGACGATGCCGAGTATCAGCGTGATTGGTATGCTCCACCTCATCCGGAGTTACTAGGTCCAGATTTTGGGAGTCAGTTTGAGTTATATAGACATGATGGGTTGGCCGGGGCCCTGTCCTGACCACAGTATAGTTTGTTCTTCTTAGAGGCTTGTAAACGCATCTTGTATGTACAGTATATCAACCTGGTGGCCTTGTCGGCCCTTATATATATGTTATTTTGGATTGATCCCATATCAGTTGAGATAGTTGTTATTATAGATTGTTCTGAGCGCGGCCTTCTCGACCTATAATTATATTTCTTTTATTACAGATTGGCCTTGTCGGCCAGATTACTTGTATGTATGTTCAGGATTTGTGAGTTATAGATGGTACGCTTGGGGTCAAGTAAGGCACCGGGTGCCGGCCACGCCTTCCCAAGTTTGGGGCGTGACATTGGAATCTGTTCGAAGTGGGTAATTTCATTTGAAATCAGGTCTTTTAAATCGATTTGTGGTTTTTCCATACAAATAGGGGTACGAGTGTGAATTTTGAAGACGGCAGGGGTATATTTATCCACAATCACTAACGGAGGGTAAAGTTAGCTGTTAAAACAAAGTAGAAGGGTATATTTGACCCTATTCCCTAAAACAAAACTCATTTTTAGATCCAACTTTATACCTGATGTCTTTCACTGCGTGGCACACAAATGGTGTGTGTACTGGTTTCTAGACACACACATATCTCATGTCAATTATAATAAATTTTATATTTTTTGTTAGTTAAGTCTATAATTTAAAACTATGTTTTGAGGCCTAAAATGAAATTAAAAGATAAAAAATACTAATGTTAGTCATTTGAAGTTAGAATATCTTCTGAATAATATTGCTATTTCACTAAAATGTTGGTACTTGAATTCAAAAAAAAATTGATGGCGTTTAAATCAACAAAGATGAGCAATTCAGTTAAATTAGATATTATATGTAGTTACCACACTTCTATTTTTTGAGGTGCACACATTTTTGGGTCATATCTTACCTAAGATTTCTTTATAGAGTATGTTTCCTGTAATGATATTGATATCCTTCTTATGGTACAAAGTTTTGGTAGATTTGAGTAAAACATGTCGTCGGAAAATGTGATAGATGTTTAACTCTACTTTTTATTTAATGCAAAATACAAACGTAATGGAGTATTTTCTGGTTAAATGTAAAAGGATATTCTTGATATTCCTACATGAGAAGTTAGACTTGTTATGGAAAGAAACAAAAGCTGGACGATTTTTGCTATGTACCAACTTTTTTAAAAAGTCTACAGTTATAGTTAGACGACACTTTATTTTGTAAATACTAGATGAAGACAACATAGACTATGATGTTCAGGTAGATAATATCTCAGATAGTCATTCAACTATGGGTGTTTAACTCAGAAAGTCACTCAACTATGAGTGTTTCACTCAGAAAGTCACTCAATTTTGTAATCTAACCAGAAAGTCACTCAATTATGGGTGTTTTATTCAGAAAGTCACTCAACTTTTTCTAACCAGAAAGTCACTCAACTATTGATGTTTCAATCAGAACGTCACTCAGCCTATTTAAGTGACTTTTTAATTACATTTTGCTGATTTTATTTAAAGTCAAAATTGTAAGAAATAAACAAGTACTTTAAAAAATAAAAATAAAAAGATGTACATTTGATTGAACTGATGAAAATATAAAAAGACAATAAATCTGATGGGACAATAACCGATTTAATTTGTGTGATTCAATTAATGGAAATTACTTGGTGAAAACCCAAAAACTATCCTAGGATACCTTTTAGGCTTAATGCATATGCGGCCCCCTAAACTTGCTTTTTTTTTTTTTTTTTTTTTTTCATTTTCATTTTTGCACCTCAATCCAAGTCATTGTTTACAACCCCGAACTCGTCCTCAAATGTGTCTATCAAATATAATCCGACTTACATAGTATTCCATCTTCAATGTAGCAACATGCTAACAAAGACGGAGCCAGGATTTAAAGTCTGGGGGTTCGAATCATAAGACAGGACAACGACCTCAAGCTAATGTATAACAACCGTTAAACTAACGAACAAGTATCAGTATTTAATATATTAAAAAACCCTAGCTTTTTTGAAAATTGATTTTTGATTTTGCTTTGTGAAAGAGAAAGATGAAAAAGAATGGTAACGTACTGCGTACAAGTTGTTTGCTTTTTTGCTTTTGGGTTTGGATTTTGTTAATTTTATATTTTGTTTTTACAAAATAAAGTGTTAAAAAGGGAGTATAATAATCTGTAGATAACTACAAGGGAAAACATACCCCCAAATCCCAATGGAAAAAACTGCACGGTTCAGTTGTTTTAATTTCTTCTAATTTTAAAAAAGAATTATAAAAGGAAATCTTGCTTTATACCAAAGAAAACAAAAAAGAAAGCAGTGGCGCTTGTGGGATTCAAACCCGCATCTCAGGTGGGAAGACACTTCGCTAGGCTCTGCCTAGCCACTGAACCGTCTGCTTATTTATGTATAAGGGTTGGCAAGTAAATATTATGTATATTCACTAATTTTTCTAGTACAAATACAAGGTCTACGAAAAAGCTATTGGGTTCGGCCGAACCCCTCTATAACACTGTAGCTCCGCCCCTGCATGCTAATATATATTCTAATTTAATTATGCTATCTTTTAGCTAAGATTAGCAGCATTTGAGAGGGAAAAAAGAGTAGCTCTTAATTAATCAGGCAGTGGAAGAGCAGAACCAGCAGAAACCAACACATTCATGACCTAAATAATAACTTACAACTTGTCTAAAATAGTACTCCACCTTTATTTCCCCAATTTAATTTCTGCTTTTAATAAAAATCAGAAAACACTCGTCCAAAGAGGTGTAGCTGCAAATCTTCAAAATGTTTTGCTTCTAGTCGATACTCATTAGCTTCGTACTTTCAAGAAAGAAGAAACCAACAATTGCTAGGTTATTGAGCTGACCATTATAAGTTTTGTAATAAATACATGATATTGAACGAGTATACAACATGTTAACATCTAAATATTTATCCAAATTCCATTTTTCTTTTCTCTCAACTGTTTAATTATCTGATTTTTTAGGAGAATTCTTATTTCGTTTCATTTCCTTTCTAATAGTTTTATTTAAATGAACTCCATATATAATGATAATATAACAATAAATGCTAGAGAAGTATGATTAAATTTAGAGGGTTTGATGGACACATTTGGAAATGAGTTCAGGGGTTCAATAGGAACAACACTTAGTTGAGGTGCCAACATGGAAAAAAGAAACAAGTTTAGAGGGCCGCATATGCATTAAGTCTCCTTTTATAATGGTACTTACATTGAATGAAGAATCATATAAATTATATTGTGACAAAAATCACAGTCAGTCCAAAAGGGTCCGGAGCCAAAAGGGTATAAAAATACACGGTATAAACCAAAAGGGGACGGCCAAAAATTTACATACCAAAAGGGGTATAACGTGGATCAGCCCACGTTATACCCCAATTTTTTTTTTTAATTGTCAGAATCTTGAGCCGGAAAAAAAAAAATTATTTGTAAAACGTGGAGGGATCCACGTTTTACAAATTAATGAAACGTAAAACGTGGATCCCTCCACGTTTTACGTTTCATTAATTTTTTCCCGCACGGTCTAGCGTTTTGTTTGACGTTACCTCTATTTAAATCATATTCGGCTATGTTTTTAATAAAAAAAATTTATTGATTTTTTTAATTTTTAAAGCATATAGTTAATTTTAGTGAATAACTCAAATAAATATTTTAACGCATATAATAATTAAATATGTGTTATATATGCAAACAGAAATAAAAAAATAAAATATAAGTTAAATAAACGTCACACATTAACTAAGTACTAAATGTTAAATTACATGATAAATAAGACGTTGTCTCTATTTAAATCATACTCGGCTGTGTTTATAATAAAAAAAAATTATTGATTTTTTTAAAGCATATAGTTAATTTCAGTGATTAACTGAAATAAATATTTTAACACATGCAATAATTAAATATGTGTTATATATGAGAACATAAATAAAAAAAAAATTGGCAAATTTTTTTTGTGCAACAGTTAGTGTGTTTTTTCATACTTTGACCAACGATTAGTCGTATGTCAAGACTCCGAAACGTTAATATTTTATATAGAACCTGATATTTTTTTCTGCGTACAATAACGTAGGCTCAATACATCAAGGATACATATACGTTCAGATCGTCATTTTAGGGGTTGAAAAGGTGCCCGAAGTAAGTTTTGTTTGAAAAAACTTAGTGTTTGACTGTAAGGTTATTTTAGTCAACTTTATATGTCGAGAAAATTAGTCAGCTTTATTTTCAAAAATTGAAACCGCGTGAAATTGACATTCACGACTACATTACCCGGATTTTTACGTTGAAATCTATTGCGTATCATCATCTTATAAGTAAATAAAACTGAAAATTTCGTGGCCAATTTGGGGGAAAATTGAAATCGAATGGGATAAAAGGTGTTTTTTTTAAAATCGGCTCAGCCAAACCGCCTTGCGGCAGCTTGTCCGCATAGATCTCGAAAAAATACGCAAGTTCAAAAAAAAAAAAAACGCATAAAACGGACGTCCGAGCGCAAAGTTATGACCATCTAAAGTTTGACCACTTTACAACTAGTTTTTCTCCTTATACTTCGGGCACCTTTCAACCCCTAAAATGACGATCTGAACGTATATGTATCCTTGATGTATTGAGCCTACATTATTGTACGCGTAAAAAAATATCGGAGTTCTATATAAAATATTGACGTTTCGGAGTCTTGACACACGACTAATCGTTGGTCAAAGTATGAAAAAACACACTAACTGTTGTACAAAAAAAATTTGCCAATTTTTTTTTTTATTTATGTTCACATATATAACACATATTAATTATTGCATGTGTTAAAATATTTATTTCAGTTAATCACTGAAATTAACTATATGCTTTAAAAAAATCAATAAATTTTTTTATTAAAAACACAGCCGAGTATGATTTAAATAGAGACAACGTCTTATTTATCATGTAATTTAACATTTATTACTTAGTTAATGTGTGACTTTTATTTAACTTATATTTTATTTTTTATTTCTGTTTGCATATATAACACATATTTAATTATTATATGCGTTAAAATATTTATTTGAGTTATTCACTAAAATTAACTATATGCTTTAAAATTTAAAAAAATCAATAATTTTTTTATATTAAAAACATAGCCGAATATGATTTAAATAGAGGTAACGTCAAACAAAACCCTAGACCGTGCGGGAAAAAATTAATGAAACGTAAAACGTGGAGGGATCCACGTTTTACGTTTCATTAATTTGTAAACGTGGATCCCTCCACGTTTTACAAATAATTTTTTTTTCCGGCTCAAGATTCGACAATTAAAAAAAAAAAAAAATTGGGGTATAACGTGGGGCCGATCCACGTTATACCCCTTTTGGTATGTAAATTTTTGGCCGTCCCCTTTTGGTTTATACCGTGTATTTTTATACCCTTTTGGCTCCGGACCCCAGTCCAAAACGTTAATTGTTACCAAATTAGATAAAAGAACAGTGGCTTTCACGAATATCTCCTTCTATTATCTTATAAATGGATACTTGTTTATTTCTTACAATCTTGGCTTTAAATAAAAATCAGCAAAATATAATTAAAAAATCACTTAAACAGGTTGAGTGACTTTCGGAGTAAAACACCATAGTTGAGTGACTTTCCGGTTAAAAAACAAAGTTGAGTGGCTTTCTAAGTAAAACACCCATAGTTGAGTGATTTTTTTGTTAGAAAACAAAAGTTAAGCGACTTTCTGATTAGAAAACAAAGTTGAGTGACTTTCTGAGTGAAATACTCACAGTTGAGTGACCATCTGAGATATTATCTCGATGTTAAGGCTGTTAGCTCTATTTTTGTCAAACCTAAAACACTGCAAGAATTTCTTCTCTATGCGACAATTTGGGCTGATTGCACCTACTCAATCCACATGGAAAAAAATATTGAAAATAGAAATGGTGAATATATGCTACAAATTTCTCATTGTCATTTGGTTGTTGGTTATGTAAACTTTCCCTCAACCTCAAACAATGCTGATGCAACTTTGTCAAAAGCACTGCCTGTCAAAAATGGAGCCCTACTGCAAAATTTTTAGAACGCTGTGATCAAACTTAAAAAAATCGGTTATTACCTTGACAAACAAAAGGGATATAAAAACTGCTAAATAGACATACATAAAACAGTGTAGAACAAAAATCTCCAAAGGGTTGTGTCGGATATATCCTTTCAGTGAAATGTCTTCAAAAACTCATTCTATTCCCTTCCCAAAAAAAAAAAAAAAAAAAAGAGAGGCATAATTTGCCTTAATTAGCAGAGCAAGAAAAGATTCTGACAGGATTTAGTGTTCCAAAGAGTAAAGCTACATGCAGCGAACTTCACAGTCCAAGCTATCTCCATTGCGACTCAGTAAATAATCATCAGTCATTTTTTTCCTCGTACAACATGCCCAACCAATTCTAATTCAACTTCACCAAAAGGATGATAAGAAGCATGCTTTAATTTCAAGATAAGTAAAAAATACAAAATCAACAGTTCATTTAGATAATAATATCAAGTGTAACTCATCTACCTTCTGATTTAGGTAAAAAGAGTTAGTGATCCCTGCATCTCATAATCAGTTTAACTTACAATCTGTTCTACCCCTCAACTGATTATGGGATGTGGCACAAAGCAACAAACTTGTCAAATTAAAACATAATGCTTACTTGGGGACCATGCTGCTTGCATAAAACAGGTGTAGAAATAAGAAAATTCTAACATTTTATTGGTTGGATTCTCATCATATTGTATACGGGTAAAACCGAGGATATGGACATGCTCGGTTTCCCGTTGTCGTGGTTATGTTCGGGCACGATACAACCGGCTTATCGAGGATGAGGCTTCGAGCTCGATCCGGAACGAGGCGTTAAAGGAGAAGCGGTTAACTGCCATAAGGAGAAGACCGGAATATCCGCCCCCAACCGGATATTTCGGCGTCAATCTCAGCAACAGCTGTCCCCAGATTTCTTTTCCTTACTTAGAATTGTACTAGGGTTAGAACTCCTCTGTTATATAAAGAGGAGGTCCCCATCCATTGGAGGGGCTTGGCAACAGAAAGAGGAAAGAGTTCATGCAAAAAAGCAATAGAACCATCTGAGTTCCTTCATATTTTTCTAAGTTTATCTTCATTATTCATTGTGTAACCACCCGGCAGAGGGGTTCGACCTCGGTTTCGATACCCGAGGCCAGTCATCATTAATATTTGGTCAGATCTGCTTCTTTATTTACTTATATGTTTACCTTGTAACCTCATCTTGAATTGAATTGAGCCACATATCTTTGGCATCACGCATAAATTTAATTGTTCTCCATTTTAAGGTTAAATAGTTTGGCGCCCACCATGGGGCCAGAAATAGTAGTGCCGGTTCAATACGAATTCTGGTTACACTCGATATTTTACACTTGTTCTTTAAGGTTTGATTTCAGGTATACCAGATTCCCATTCCGTCAACTTTCAAGTCGAGCCAAGTCATCATGAACATAACGATGGGGGCGTACCTAACAACAACGCGCCTCCTGTTAATCCTATTCAAGCCAGATCATCGGTGGGCAACGTACCAGCCGGCGAGAATAATGGAGCCATGCTGCAACAACTCCAAAACCAGTTAGACATGGATATAGCCCAATTACAGGCCCAGCAAGAGATCATAGCGCAATTGCAGAACCGGAATCAGGCACCCGATATTGCTCCATCAGAACAGACCCAGGATACGGAAGAAAGGCACGTTGCTTGGAATAACGAGAACCATCTTGGGCAGAGCGACGAACTGATCAGAACGCTTGAGGAATTGACGAAACGAGTCGAGTCCGGCGAAAAGAAGATAGAGACAAACGATAAGAAGGTGGAGAACTACAACTCAAGGGTCGATCAGATTCCGGGGGCCCCACCGGTGTTAAAGGGATCGGATTCGAAAAAATTCATCCAAATGCCATTTTCGCCGAGTGCGGCGTCGATGAAAATCCCTAAGAGATTTCGCATGCCCGATATCCCGAAGTATAATGGGACAACGGACCCAAATGAACATGTGACTGCATATACGTGTGCTATTAAGGGCAATGATCTCGCCGATGACGAAAGGGAATCAATGCTGCTTAAGAAATTTGGGGAAACCCTGTTGAAGGGGGCAATGATTTGGTACCACAACTTGCCCGAGCATTCAATTGATTCATTTGCCATGCTCGCTGATGCTTTCGTCAAGGCCCATGCCGGGGCCATCAAGGTCGAAACCCGAAAATCGAACCTGTTTAACGTCAAGCAGCGAGATGACGAGACCCTACGCTAGTTTATGGATCGATTCTAAATGGAGCGCATGTACTTACCTCCGGTCACTGACGATTGAGTCATTCAGGCTTTCACTCAAGGGCTCAATTCAATAAGCTTGATCACATCTATGGAGCTAAAGCAAAATCTGATAGAGTACCCGGCGATCGCCTGGGCTGATGTACACAACAGATATCAATCGAAGATCAGGGTCGAAGATGATAAGATTCTGAGGACCGGCCGGTATTATGGCATTCTGGTAAAGGGAGTGACCGATTGAAGAGGGCGGCAGATCTTGATTCCATATCATCGTATGACAGGTACCAACTTTACCCGCTCGATCGAAGGGGAAATAGGCGCAACGACGAATCGGGCAAGACTAATAGAAGAAATGATCGAAGGAACGATCGAGGCCAAAGTAGTCGGAGACTGATAAACAGAAATGTTGCCGATAGAACCTCAGGAAACAAAGAAACTCCAAGGTTATCCGAGTATAATTTCTGCGTAGATGTAGCGACCATAGCGGCGGCCGTTATCCGTAACAGAGAAACAAGGCATCCAAGACCAATCCAGTCTGATCCAGAGAAGCGGGATAAAAGTCTTATTTGCAAATACCATCACACTCACGGCCATCGAATCGAAGATTGTCTGCAGCTGAGAGAGGAGGTTGCCCGTCTATTCAATTTGGGACACCTTCGAGAATTCCTAAGTGAACGAGCAAAAACGCATTTCAAGAACGTGGACTCTAACAAGCAGGATAGGCCGGACGAGCCTCAGCAGGTGATACACATGATCATGGGAGGAACAGACGCTCCCATTGGGCCGGTCGTAAAATGCACCAAGATTTTCATAACAAGGGAAAAGTGCATTCGGAATGACTACCCCGATGGTCCTATCTCGTTTGGCAACGAGGAAATGGAAGGCATCGCCCAGCCTCATAACGACGCACTAGTAATATCTGTCTTTGCCAATAAATTTAGAATCAAACGTGTGCTAATTGATCCAAGTAGCTCGGCTAATATCATTCGATGGAGAGTCATCGAGCAGCTGGGACTACTAGATCAGATCGTACTAGCAATACAAGTCCTCAACGGATTCAACATGGTATGCGAGACGACGAAGGGTGAGATCACTTTACCGATCAACATGGAAGGAACTACGCAACAGACAAAATTTTATGTGACAGAGGGAGACATGGGATACAATGCATTACTGGAAAGACCGTGGATTCACCTCGTGAGAGCGGTCCCCTCAACTATGCATCAGGTATTGAAATTTCCGACCCCAAAAGGTATCAAAACCGTCCGTGGTAAACAACAGGCCGCAAAGGAAATGTTCGCGGTTGAAGAATCTGTTAAGATTATAAAGGTGCCGAATCGGAACGAAGGGAAGAATGCCAAATAACAATCACAGATTCCTATCTCGAAATCCTCTGAAGATCGGAACAGAGACACACCAGACGAAGAGTAAAAGTTCAGAGTATCAAGGACCTTTGTGGCGCCCGATGATTCAGATGCCACTAAATCCACGGTCGAATCACACTGTTCGTTCACCCATCGGAAAAGAAGGTATACCTGGGCACGGGGTTAACACCCAAGCTCAGAATTTTTTTTATTGAATTTCTTAAAGATAACTCAGATTGCTTTGCTTGGTCCCATTTAGGCCGTGACGGTATTCCCAGCTTTGGATGTGACAACACACAAGTTGGTACGGATCCAAGTTTTCCTCCCGTCAAACAAAAGCGGAGGCCACGGCCGAGGTAAAACATGCATTCGTCAAAGACGAGGTAACCAAGCTCCTTAACATAGGGTCCATTCGAGAGGTAAAATACCCAGATTGGTTAGCTAACATTGTAGTAGTGCCTAAAAAAGAAAATAAGTTTAGAATGTGCGTAGATTATAAAGATTTAAACAAGGCTTGCCCGAAGGATTCATTTCCTTTACCCAGCATCGATCGCATGATCGACGCTACTGCGGGTCACAACACACTGAGTTTTCTCGATGCCTACTCCGGGTACAACCAAATACAAATGGACCCGGAGGATTGAGAAAAAGCCTCTTTCATAACTAGGTCTGGCACATATTGTTATAATGTAATGCCCTTCGTCTTAAAAAATGCCGATGCCACCTATCAGCGGTTAGTCAACCGCAACACCAAATAGGGAAATAAATGGAAGTTTATATAGATGACATGGTCGTTAAGTCCCTGCGAGCAGAGGACCATTTGAAATTTTTGCAAGAAACTTTCAGCATATTAAGGAGGTACAACATGAAGCTGAACTTAGAAAAATGTGCCTTCGAAGTGGGATCGGGTAAGTTCCACGGATTTATGGTATCGAATCGCGGGATCGAAATCAACCCGGATAAGATTAAGGCAATCGAAGATATCACCGTGATAAACGACATCAAAGGAGTACAAAGATTGACAGGACGGATAGCTGCTTTAAGCCGATTCATCTCCAGATTGTCGGACAAAAGTCATCGGTTTTTCTCGTTGCTAAAGAAAAAGACTGACTTTGCATAGACCCCCGAATGTCAAATAGCCTTAACAAAACTCAAAAGGTACTTGTCAAGTCCGCTTCTACTCTACACGCTAAAAGTGAATGAGCAGTTATACCTATACTAAGCAGTGTCCGAGATAGCGGTGAGCGGTGTCCTGGTTCTAGACGAGAAAGGTACGCAATACCCGGTTTACTATGTAAGTAGAACCATCGGTGATGTCGAAACCAGGTACCCACATTTGGAAAAACTGGCTTTGGCTTTATTGAGCGCATCTAGAAAATTAAAACCTTACATTCAGAGTCATCCCATATGCGTTGTAGCGTCGTACCCCTTAAGGAATGTCATGCATAAACCCGAACCCTTAGGCCGACTAGCAAAGTGGGTTGTGGAGGTTAGCAGGTATGATATTGAATACGAACCCCGAACTGCAATCAAATCCCAAATACTAACGGATTTCGTGGCCGATTTTGCACCGGCTATGATTCCCAAGGTCGATAAAAAATGCTTCTTGCCTCGGGGACTAGCACGGGAATCTGGACTCTTTACACAGACGGTGCGTCTAATGTAAGATGGTCCGGGTTAGGGATCGTTCTCAAACCTCCCTCGGGCGACGTAATAAGACAATCTATTAGATCGGCTGATTTAACTAACAACGAAGCTGAGTATGAGGCTATGATTGCAGGTTTAGAACTGGCTGAAGGCTTGGGAGCCGAGATCATAGAGGCCAAATACAATTCTCTCCTGGTGGTCAACCAAGCGAACGGAACCTTCGAAGTCAAGGATGATCGAATGCGGAGATACCAAGCGAAACTGTAGGTTATCCTTCACCGGTTCAAGGAGTGGACATTGGAACACGTGCCCCGAGATCAAAATGATGAGGCGGATGCCCTGGAAAATCTAGGATCCTCGGTCAAATCAGATGGCTTCAACTCCGGAGCTGTGGTGGAGTTGACAAAATCGGTCATAGAGGCAAGATCCGGCCGAGATAAACTCGACCGACCTCACTTGGGATTGGAGGAACAAATACATAGACTATCTCCAAACAGGAAAGCTACCATCCGATGCCAAGGAATCAAGAGCCCTCCCAACCAAAGCAGCTAGATTTTGTTTGGTCGATGGCCAGTTATACAGACGGTCGTTCCACGGCTCCTTGGCGAGATGCTTAGGACCAGGAGAAACTGACTACGTTTTAAGGGAAATTCACGAGGGGACTTGCGGGTTCGGGAGCCGATTCATTGGTCCGTAAGCTGATCAAAGCAGAATACTACTGGAGCGAGATGGAGGAAGACGCCAAAACCTTTGTTCGAAAATGCAACGAATGCCAAAGGCACACCCCGTCAATACATCAACCCGAGGAAGAACTCCATCCGGTCCTTTCCCCATGGCCATTCATGAAATGAGGCATGGATATAGTAGGGCCTTTGCCATGGGCCCCAGGTAAGACGCAATTTATTTTGCTTATGACTGATTATTTCTCTAAATGGGTTGAAGCATAGGCACTCGAGAAAGTCAGGGAAAAATTGGTCATTGATTTCATTTATGACCATATAATCTGTCGATTCGGGTTACCCGCGGAGATCGCGTGTGATAACGGGAAGCAGTTCATAGGCAGCAAGGTCAGCAAGTGTTTTGAAGAATACAAGATCAAGAAAATCTTATCCACCCAATATCACCCGAGCGCGAATGGCCAGGCCGAGTCTACCAATAAAACTATATTGTAGAATCTAAAAAAAAAGACTGACCGGCTCTAAGTACCGATGGAAGGAGGTTCTGCCCGAGGTTTTATGGGCCTACCGCACAACGGTGAGGTCAAGAACCGGGGAGACTCTGTTTTCCCTTGTATACGGAGCCGAGGCCCTAATACCAATCGAAGTCGATGAACCAAGCTTGAGATTTCGATATGCTACTGAGGACTCGAACCATGAAGCAATATCTGCTAGTCTGAATCTCGTGGACAAAAGGAGGGAAGCTGCTCATATCCGGATAGCCGCACAAAAACAAAGGATGCAAAGATATTATAACCAAAGGGCCAACTTCAGGCACTTTCAGATTGGGGACTTGGTACTAAGAAAATTCACACTTCATACAAATAACCCTCACGAAGGAAAACTAGCCCCGAATTGGGAAGGACCGTATCGAGTCACTGGAATAATCGGGAAAGGTTCCTATCGGCTCGAGGACGAAGACAGACAATAGTTGAAACACAACTGGAACGTGGCACGCCTGAAGAGGTATTATTGTTGAAGGTACATATAACTTTTCTTTCTGTTTTTCTTCTCTTTCGACCTAACCACGCAGGGATACAACCCGAGGAACATCGGAGCAACACTAAGGAAGCTGGAAAGTCATGGACTTAGGACTCAAAGCACATGCTGTACTCTTTTTCCTTTCGACCGTTTTGTCCCGAAATGGGTTTTCGGCAAGGTTTTTAATGAGGTAGCGCTGAACAGCGTGCTACACAAATAGAGCAGACCGATCAAAGACCGGAGACTGGAGACTGCATATATCGGGCTAATAGTACCCGAGCCCTCATACCTCGGACTCGAGTACTAGGGGACTACTATACCATGAGCTAAATGATAACTATGTAAAAGCCAAGGCTTGAACGATAGGATCAGATGTAAGGACCAACGATCAATTGAATCGTGTCCAATTAGTTTGTTCTTGCCACGACAACGATTGCAGATACATCTCCGGTCGGTTTATCAATAAAAATCTTACTTCAAGCAAAATGATCCAATGTTGCCAAATACTAACAGGCTACGGCCTAAGAGGTTAAAGACTACGATCTACAAAACATACGCAAGCTCGAAAGACTATGGTCAAAACGGTTAAAGACTACAGTCTACAAAACATACGCAAGCTCGAAAAACTATGGTCAAAACGGTAAAAGATTACGGTCTAAAAACACAAAAAATATTGTGATCCGGTCTATCTTGCAATTTATAAATAAAGCAACGATTAAAGTCAACACGGACCGAGACCCGATCACGAGCCATTACCACTTGAATTATATTCTGGCTAAAACAATAAGGCAAGCCAAAAATGATGGCATAAATCGGACAAACAATAAACCGAGGAATACTTTGTAAAGGGCAACAAAAGGCGATGAATAGGCCGAATGAAGATTTTTCTTTTCATTTATACATACATATAATGGATTTACAAAGGCTCAAACTAGCGACCTTAAAACAAAAAACAAAAGCAACAAAAAAAAGACATAAGGCCCACTAGCCTAATCTTCACCCGATCCCTCGGTTTCTTCTCCGGCTGACTCAAGGTCGATATCCGAATCCTCCGGGTCGAATACGACCTTTAGCTTCGCCTCGAGCTTCTTCGCCTCCTCGATCGGATACGATAAGTCCACTCCGGTGGCTTGAACTTCTTCGAGGGTTTCTCTTCGGGACAAGCACCGCACGTACTCAACTCGAAGATTACTGGCCTTCTCGGCAGCAGTCACGTCGGCCTTATACTGGTCTAACATATCATCATAGCCTGAGATCTGGTCAAGAGCCTTTCCATGTTTATCCTGCAGATCGTTAATGACCCGGCTCAGTCTATCTTGTTCAGCTTCGGCCGCAGCAAGCGAACAAGATGAGCCCGGGCCGAGACATCTTCTGAAGAGGTCTCTCTGATGGTGAGCCTCGATCTTTTTCTAGCCTCGGAAGGAGCTCGAGAAGACTTGGAGGACCACCTTTTCCTTCTCTCTTCTTTGTCTTCTTGATCAGGAGCTTCGATATCCTGCTCATCGGCCGAGGCCTCAGCAACCTCTTGGCCCCGAACTTTTATGCCCTTTGATAGACTTGTGAAGCGAAGAAGAATAGTTTTAACTTATCAAATATATCATAGCACGCAAGGAAGACGGAACATCGCTCCAAGAGAAGGACTTACCGTGAGTTCCGGCCTCCCACCGGGACCGAGATAAAAGTCGCCAAGTGCGGTCGGCATAAGTAAGTTGGGAACAGATCTTCCCAATCCATTGATCAAAGTTAGGAATCGCACCAAGAGTTCGAATAAGTGCTATATACACACGAGCAAATCAAGGGGTCAATGTAGGTACAGGCAGTGATCATATCACACAAAAGTAAAGTTACTTACGACTTGGGTTCCATCTCTCAAGAAATGGCAACTTGTCAGCGGGAATTAGATCCATTGTCCTGATTCGGACAAATCTGCCCTGCCAGCCTCGGTCTCTATCTTCGTCCAGACCGGAGAAGGGTGCCTTCTGGCTCGTTTTGAGAGTTTAATCATACCCCCTCTGAAAACACGGGGACTATATAGGGCGGAGTAGATGGTACACCGTGGATGGAATATTCACGTTTGTTGTGAAATAACAGAGGAGCACAACGATCCTCCAAAATGACAGATGAATCTAGCCGAGGGTAATATCATACCGTTTGCAAAAGTCCACAGCCACGGGATCGAGGGTGCTAAATATGAAAGGATAGGTATAAACACTTAAATACCCTTCCACATATGTCGTTATAGCTTCATTCTGATCGGGAACAACGACCTCCTTACCCTTCCACCCGCAATCTGCCTTGACCCGTTTGAGTTTGCTCTGGGGTATCGTGCACAAATAGTCTGATATTTCAACACCTCGATCCCCTTGTTGAGAAGGTTTCTCGACTTTGAAATCCCAAATGGTCGAGCAATCTCGAGGAATGAAGTCCGTCAGTACAGGCTCCGATTTTGAAACCGAGGAGGTCTCGCCGGTTTTAGCTTTTGAAGATTTACTCGTCGTTACGGAAGTATGAAGGTATGAAGGTTTGAAGATTGGGTAATGGATTGATAAGGAGATATGAAGATATGAAGATATCAGGATCAGCGTATCCAAAGCACACGAAGGTAAAATTCTCTTTGGTAAAAGTCAGAAAGTAAAAAATGAAAGAGAAAACTTGCTTTTATAGAGTGGGGCCGAGACGGTTCGCCTTCCATAACCGTCTTCAGAGCCAACGGAGTCACACATGTGCCGATGTCAGATGGATGTGACGAATGTGACCTTGATCTTATCTAACTATGGGAAGCGTACACGAGAAGGAACCGGGTCGCCCCTCTCGATCAACAGATCATACGTGAGCAGACCGGCCTTCCGATGAGACCTAGGTCGGGGTCTCACACCGATACCACTATGATCAAGTAAAGCTTCCATATCGGTCGCAAAGGATGTGGTCCCGAACCAGTTGCGGTCGAGTACAAAAAATAAAATGTTCGAGCATGGCGGCCGGTAGCGAAACATTTCGAATTTTGGTGAATTATAGAACAAGTGACAATTGATCGAATATTGCAAGGACATATACAAAGGTTCAGGTACAAACAACACACATGGAATACTCAATAAAGTCCAATAAAAATCAATTCGCAAAGTTCCATTAAAGGTTGTTCCATTTCACAAAAGTCCAATTATGTCGGATACATCAGTCCATCAGGAAAAAACAGGAGAAGCCCTACTCTACGGTTATAAATTGAAAAACGAAAGTAAGACAGCAACACCCTTAACCGACTTAGCAAGTCGAAAGTTGAGATCCTTAGCCTATCCTATGGGATGTAGGGATGATGTGTGATACCAATTAGGCATCTCCACGACCTGCACCAGAGGCCCGCAAACCAGGGATATTTGACTTCGATAAATTTTCTTCATCAAGCACTATTATTGGTGGAGTTTTGCCAAAAGGCATTTCCCGACGGTTCTCCATGATATGACGGGTTTGAACCCGAGATCCAACCCCCGAATGCTCAACCGGAAAGCTTCCAGTCTTTATGCGCCCAGGTGCCCTCGGTGGCGCAGGTGCTCTTCTTTCCCGAACGACATCCTCAGCTACCAACTTTCCCTTGGAAGCTCTTCTCGTCTGAAGCCCTGAAAAGCAGATACACTGGGTTGAGACATAAAACAAGGGAGTGAGAGTCGAAATAATCGAGTTAAGGAATTACCGTGATTTTTGCATTTCCACCCTTCGGGTGCCATTCTTCTCCAAGAACGGCCTATGCTACGAGAGGCTCGGAGAAGGGCAACCACCCATTCAAAGATAGCCGTATCAAGCTCGGCTTCAACCGGATTTGGTAAAGGATTCCACGCCTTATCAGTAAACGATGGATGGTGAAGTTGAGCCGTGTGTATCATCACAAACCGATGAAGCCACCCTCGGTCATAATCATCTTCAGGGTCAATCAGGCTTCGACTTCCCATGGGAAGCATATGAACAATCCCCCCTCGGATCACCCGAGGTATGTATATATGAAGTAGATGGTCAAGGGTGAAGGTGACCCCAGCTACATTAGCCAACTTCTCAATACAGTACACAAGTCTTCAAATCGGTGGGGCGATCTGTCTGATGCATATCCGATACCGATGACAGAAGTCCTCGATCACTCGATGAACAGGGAGAGTGAACCCAATGGCAAAAAGATAAGTGTATGACAATGAGTAACCGATAACATGGTGATTTATTTTCACACCATTCCCAACAGGGCGAACGTCAACATCTGCGCCTAAATTGCAATCTTCCCTGACTGCGGTAATAGTACCATCATCGATACAATATTCGAAGTTCTCCACCGAATCAAAACGGTGAAGAATTTTGCAGTCGTTCGTATAGATAAATCCCGACGGGAGAATACCAGCAGCGAGAGATTCTAGCTCCTTATCAGAACCAGCGGCTCCCATTGACGGCGTGAACAAATGCTGATCTTCACCTTGAGTCAATAATGGAACGTAAGCCATATTTGTGGAAGGTTTTCCTTAACAAGTAAATGGTCACGCCCTGATGAAAGAAGATTTAAAATCCAAGGATCGCTACGAGCTCAACGCGAGAATCGCAGTAGGGTTTTTGAGGAGGAGCAAAGTGAGATTTGAAGAAGTACAGATGCATGAGAAAGGAAAAATACATAGGCTTTATATAGAAAGAAAATCAAGGGGTCCTGTAGCGTATCAAGGACTCTGACACAAGGAGGTCTCCCAAAAGGATTTGGCGGCTGGGTAATGATGACCTAGCATCGGGCAGAGTAAGATGTTGACTAGAAGGTCTTGTCCTAGATAGTTGGAGGCGGCTGTTCAGCTTTATTTGGGTCCATTTCCCGCCGTCAAAAATTTTACCTCGGGAAATGGGGGGACTATTTGTATACGGGTAAAACCGAGGATACGGACATGCTCGGTTTCCCGTTGTCGTGGTTATGTTTGGGAACGAAGCAACTGGCTTATTGAGGATGAGGCTTCGAGCTCGATCAGGAACGAGGCGTTAAAGGAGAAGCGGTTAACTACCATAAGGAGAAGACCGGAATATCCGCCCTCAACCGGATATTTCGGGATCAATCTCGGCAACAGCTTCCCCAGTTTCTTTTCCTTACTTAGAATTGTACTAGGGTTAGGAATCCTCTGTTATATAAAGAGGAGGTCCCCATCCATTAGAGGGGGTTGGAAACAGAAAGAGGAAAGAGTTCATGCAAAAAAGTAATAGAACCATCTGAGTTCCTTCATATTTTTCTAAGTTTATCTTCATTATTCATTGTGTAAGCACCCGGCAGAGGGGTTCGACCTTAGTTCCGATACCCGAGGCCAGTCATCATTAATATTTGGTCAGATCTGCTTCTTTATTTACTTATCCGTTTACCTTGTAACCTCATCTTGAATTGAATTGAGCCACATATCTTTGACATCACTCATAAATTTAATTGTTCTCCATTTTAAGATTAAACGCATATTAAATTCGCAAAGTCAAAGTAAATGGCAGAAAATCTTGGAGCGATCTAGCAAATACATCGTCTCAGCATCGGGCTCATCATTATGAATGGAGTAGCTGACTTGAGACAAAAATAATATTTTCCAAAGGGACAAGGATTATATAGAAATATACTATGAGAGCAAATTATTGATTATGTTAGCTCCATGATATGAAGCCTGGGGATGCTTATCAATTAAAATGCTTACTTTGTCGAAACAAAAAACAAAAAAACAAAAAAAAAAAAGAGAAGAAGAGAGAAAAGAACCAGCCTAAGTTATTGCATAAAGCACACCAGCAAGGAAAAAAATATTTGTCCAAATGAATATGTGGAAACATGTTCGTGCCTGTGTGATGAACCATTGTCCAAATGAATATTTGTTCTAGTTTCACCAAGAATGTGGAAACTCTCTTAGGGTGATGATCATATTTCCTTTAAGTATGGATATTTAATGGTATTTAGTCAACTTCACAGATGAAGTGAGGAGATTTTTTCCAATTAAATGTCATGTCCTGCTCTATCTGAAGGTGACCAGCAGTAGTGGATGTTTCATCACTCTCTTAATATGCTACTTGTGCTCCAAGAATGAAGCCACAAAAATAGATTATGGATATAAGGACTTTGATTGATAGCATTAGTGATGGGATTAGTGATTGAAAGACAACAAATAAAAAGAAGCTGATGATGGAGGAGGAGAAATAAACAAAGTGCAAATTGAATAGAAGCTCTACTCCTTTGATTCATCAAGAAAAGAACCCATAAAAAGTTAGCATCAACTATAACCAAAAACTTGCAAATATCAACACCATCCTAAAATCCTCAATCTAGAACCTTGGTAAAAATATAGAAAACCCCAACCAATACAATCACAGAATCCATCTTCGGTAACAAATAGAGCAATAAAATAATTTTTTTAACTATCTATGTGAATACCTTAAATGGATCCGCGATCCGGGTTGGACGTTCGATTAGTGACGATTTGGATTCTAAATTATCCAAAGCTGAAGCATGCGAGTTCAAAGAATTTACAATATCAATAGTTAAGGATATCGTCACCTGTTAACCAAGCAAAATTTAGCATCAGCACACAAATAAAAGATATCAACTTTAAGTTTTGAATAGCCCACTCGCTCTCGCCACCCAATAGGTTCCACAAACTGAAAGAGTCCCATAAGCTACAACAGTTCTGGATTCAAAGCACTGACAGCAGTCAATATAGCACAATGGGTGTTGGAAATCTTACGAAAAATACTTGATCACGAGCCTTGTCGGAAAATATTTGATCACGAACCTTGCAGGAAATTCTTGAAAGCTTGAGGCATGTCAATTAAGACACTGTCCTTAAGGATATTTCACCCGGTATGGGTGTATCCCCAGGATTCAACAAGCTTTTCTAGTATAAAACTAGGAACCAAAATCTAACAAAGATTTCACAAAGTAGAAAACCCAACACTAAAGAAAATAAGAAGAATAAGGCAGTTTTGTTCTTGGTTTTTCACCCGCCCTGTAAGGAAGAAGACTTCCCAATATATAGGTAAAGTCATATGGACTATTCATCCTCAATGGACAAACCAACTTAATGCCAAAAAAAAATAATGACTAAAGGCAATTAAAGGTGAATATAAAACTGTAGTATTTGGTCAACACCTTGGAAGAATTGAATGAGAAATAATGGTATATTGAAGGAGTGACAATAATTGTCTTGCAATTACACAAACTAATTCTTTTTGAGATATTATATAATATTTTTTCAACAATCCCCCACTATATCAAAAAGAATAATAAGCAATTAAGAAGTTTTGTTGTGTTTCCACATATCTCAAAAGGAAAAGAAGGAGAAAGAACATATTGTTGGGTTTCCACATATGAGTACAATGCATCAAATCTGGTGTCTCGTAGACTATGAACCAGACCTAGATAAAACAAGATTATACTTACAGAACAATTGGTGAAGTTTAGAACTTCTATGAACCAAGTATTCTTTTGTAAGCCCATGGTCTTATTCCATCACATCATACTCGCACAATCTTTGTCGTTATCGCGGTTTTGCGCTAAGAGGTTGTGCGCATGTCCTGGTATTCATGAGTGCTTTAGAAATCCGTCACAATTTCATAGCTGCGGCATCACTCCACACTCATATAGGTCCACCCATCAAGTGTATTCTGTAAATCAATACAACACCTATAAAGGACATGGTAATGGATTAAGAGTTTATAACTCATCCCTCATTTGTCTTGCAGAACTGCACTATATTCACACATCATAGGAAGGAACATAATTTAATAGTGCACTTTTGATCTACTAATGACTTGTTATTACCCATAAGAACCTAATTCATGGGATCTCCAATCACATAGGTAGGGTTACCATCATTATTAATCTTCTCAAATGACAAAAGTCTCATTCCCCTCGATGTTTTTTTAGTCTTGTGAATCGGCAAAATTCACCTCAGACATCACATAGTTCATGGAAATAATTCCATCTCACAACAGCGCTGTTTAATCACTTTATGTCTCAAGCTGATATGTTTTATTGCCATTGAAAATTTTATTTATTCACTACAGCTAACGTTGCTTGGAAACCACAATATATAAATATGTTGGTTTTATCCCAACCTCAATACTCACTAACAAGTATCTTAGCCTCATTACCAGCCAACTCTAACCCACAAACTCAAATTTTATTATGGTCTACTTGGCTGATTTTCATATTATTATACCCCCACAATTAGTAAACACATAATAAGTGATGGATTTTGAGATTCACTTAGTGTACCCTCTCTAGTACAACAAATATTAATTCATCATAATACTTTATCATCAATTGCTTCCCTCCAAATTAATACACCGGGAGAAGAATAACACCAAAATATATTTTAGGATCATTGTCAACAATATAAGTATAAAAATCTTCATCAAGATATTTTTTCTGACCTTCTACTTATTCTTCTCCACAAATTCTCATTTTCAAAATCATGTTGAACAACAAGACCACATAACTATTATCGCAGGGATTTAGTAGCTCAGTTGGTTAGCTACTTGAACTCTCACCTTGATGGTGAGGGTTCGAATCCCCACGTTGTAATCCTCTCCCCCATTTCCCCTTCCTCTACCCCCTATGTAATAAAAAAATAATTTAAAAAAAAAAACATATCTATTATCACCTTTAAAAAATAATAATAACAAAAAAAAAACTCTCTCAACATAACTCTAGTAAGAGAACGTAACCCCCACATTTTCAAAAATTTTAAGATAGGGAAATAATATTTTTATAACTCATAAGAAGTATTATAAATTTCTCATAAGATATCTCATCTTATAAGTACCAAGCTAATAATATAGTTTCACCCAAATAATTATATAAAGTTACTCATACTATCTCATCATCAACAATTTTTTTTTTTTTAAGGAAAGTAATATCTTTATTAGGAGTTGGATAATAACTCAATAAATCTTATTTTAAGAAGAACTTTTTCATTTTAAGAACTTGATTAGTTCTTGAATCACCAACATATATAAATCATTCTTCTTCAACTTGGGTGTAGAACACAAAATTAATTTGTTAGCACAGACATTAGTAGCACCAAAATCGTCTAAAACTCAATGTCTCACATTAGTCACAAGATTCACTTAAGAAATGATCACAACAGTTATATCATCCGCTTCGTCAAATATATTTTTGCTTAGCAGGATTATCATTCTCTGAATCTTTCTATATATTTAGAAAATGATGGCTTAAATTTCCCCACACAAAATAATAAGTATTTCCATCAAAAATGTTACACCTTGGAAAATTTCCCGTTAGCGTACAGTGAATAGACGAGCGAGGGGTATGATGTATACGAGGTTTGGAAAATTAAGAAATAGTATTTGATGATCCTAATTAAGATTTTCAAAGACATTCGAGTTAAGGAAAGAAAGTTGCTAAGGGAAGCGAGTCATATGTTGAGTAACGATAAGAATTACGAGTATTGAGTTAATGGTGTATAAATGATGCCCTATGGGAGAGTTATAATGTCCCTTAGATTGATATTAAAGTGATAAACAAGTGTTAAGAAGGTTCCATAAGGATCGGAGGTCAAACGAGTCGACGAAACAATTCTCGAAAAACTGTGCAAACCTACGGCCAGACATATTGGCCGTATAAAATGTATGGACCGTATGTCCAACCGTAGATCCAGCCCAGAATGCCATATCTCACTGGACCAGATCTACGGCCAAACATACGACCAATAGAAAACATACGGACCGTATGTTGGTCCGTATATCTTGGTCGGCGCTGATGATGAATTAATATAAAGGACCTCTTTTCATTTCATTTTCATTTCACTCCCACTCCTCCACATTTCAAGAAACCTCTAGAACATTTCCAAACACTTCATCCATAAGAAAACAATAGAAATCAAAGATCAACAATAAGAATTGAAGAGAATCAAGTGTATGAAACCCATTAAAAGTCATTCAAATCAAGAAATCTCAAGAAAGGTAAAATAGGGTTTTGGTGGAAAAGGGTGTATTATCATTCAAGGATTGTTTCTCCGTCATCTAAGGTGAGTTTCATGACCTTCTCATGTTGTTTGAAGTATTGATAAGTTAAAACACATGGATAGTAGAAAAGTATAGAAAATGGGTCTTAAAGGGGTGAATAATGTCATTGTGGAATAGTAGTTGGATTAAATCATGAAAATGGATAGGTTGAGATTATAAATACGTTATAAATGACATTTAGAACATTAAATGAGTATTGTATGAGAAAGGACGCGATAATGGACTTTGGTCATGGTTATGGAGAATTGTAGTGAAATTATGAATTGTGGGCGATGTAATCGAATGGTGCTTATTGTTTATGATATTGTGATTGTCGTTATGAATGTTGGGAGTTGATATGGAATATGGAGGAAAGTAGTATAAACAAAGGAAATGCTGCCCAATTTTCCCTAGCCTTAGTAAGCTTGTTCTTATGATTGTTTAGCTAATGACGATACGAATTCCCTTGAAGGTATAACCGAACGCATTAAAGGAGGACGCGCAAGCGATAGAATAGTTAAACGACAAAGGTATGTAAGGCTCAACCTTTCTTCCTAAGGCATGAATCCTATGTATGATTTTTCTTCTTCTTCATGGAATTTCTATATCCCGAAGGACTAAGAGCCTACGTCCATGAATAGTCATATGAGATAAGAAATATGCTAAGAGCACGATGATGAAAAGGCTAAATTCAAACCTAGGGATTCTAGAGATTATGATATGAAGTATCTACAAAGTTAATGATGATGACTACGATTCATTGATGTTTTCTTTATAAACACTCACCTTAAAACGTTACTCCCTCCAAGGTGGGATATAATGACTATGATTACTCCATAATGTAATCGGGGGTCCACGACCTTACGTCACCCCGACACAGCTATAGTTGCTTTCAAGTTCTAATGTGTAATTTGATGATATATGTATAATGATATTAGATTATGATAGAGCCATGATATGTCCATGAAATGAATGATAGTGATGAGTTTATGATATGTATGATACAAATGCATAATGCGTACGATAATACGATTCCACCGTGCCTAGATGGCCGGGCATGTCACCGCTAAGGCGGGCTGCTATGTTTACACCGAGCCGAGAGGGCCGGGCATGACACCACTAGTGGGCGGCATATGATGGTTACCCGGACGCGGGTTAACGAGATGATGATGTGTGATTGATACGACGATGCATGTATGGTATGATGATGTATATGCGGTATGATAAAGTACACGTTATGATAATGCACATGATATGCTTATGTATGACGAATGTATATGACATGTATTTATGCTTAAAAGAGTACACAGGTTATATCCTCATCCCATGACTTATGATATTCTTACCATGTTTATTTCATTCCTGCCTTACATACTCAGTACAATATTCGTACTGATGTCCGTTTTCTTTGGACGCTGTGTTCATGCCCACAGGTAGGCAGGAGACGGTGCAGATCCGTAGGAGCTATTAGCTGACTGAGAGCACCCCACTTTTCCGGAGGTGCCCTTGATTATTCTTTTGGTACATATATGTATATATTCCTGGTTTGGGCACGACGTGGTCCTGTCCCGTCCATATGTCTAGTACTCTAGTAGAGGCTCGTAGATACGCATGTATGGGTAGTATGGTCCCATAGTCTTCATGTATATGCATGTGTACATATATATTTTGATAGCCGATGGGCTTATGTTTATAAGAGTAAGTATGTTTCAAATGTTAATAGATTCTTATGATTATGAGCATATGTTATGAGTGAGAGCAGACGAGTAATAGAATGAGCGGTGTTCGGTGGTTAGCCCCGAATACCCATCATGGCCCGTAGCTCGGGTCGTAACCAAAAACTTGTTTGTTAATTTAGCAAAATCTGATCAATGCCATATCGTTTGACACATGAAGTTGAATCAAGAGTCATTCTCATAAAAAATTTCCATTAGTGCCACATTCAATTCCATATTCAAAGACCAAAGTAAAATTTTCTAGATGTTAAACAGCCCAACTAGGGATTTAGTTTCATATAAATATCTAACTTCACATAAATATCTAACATTCGTAGGAAAAGAAATCTATCATAATTCCACATTTCTTCATCCAAGTAATCAAGCAAGTTAATTTTTAAGCTTAAACTAAATTTACCAAAAACTCGGTAATGTGCAAAGAACACAACTTATACATCAAATTCAAACAGGTCATTAATCCATTAAGAGAAACATTAACTCCAAGCCAACTTTTTCAAAAATCATCACTATAGATGTATATTATTCTATCTGCACTCATCTTACCACCTCAAATATAAATTATCCACAAATTCTCAAACGAGTTGGACATTATTTAGGAGCTACCTCAAATAATATTACAACAACACAAATTCATCACAGACCCAAAACCAACTAATTAAACAAGAATAAATCATAGTAAATTATTCACTCTTTCATGTTCAAAGGTTCAACAACCACATATAGTGATACACAAATCCATACACGCAAACTAGTTTATAATTGAAAAAAATTTAAATTCATCATCTCGGACTTCTCAAGATTTTCAAAAAATGTAATCGAAACGTACCTTTAACTACTGTGAAGAATCGAAAATGAGTGAAAAACCGCTATACCTTTGGATTGCCAATTAGAACAGTGATTTGGACATCGTCAACTAGATTCTCCGTAAGATTAGAGTATGAAATATCCTTAAGATTGTTGAAAATCTTACGGAAAATGCTTGATCACGAGCCTTGTCAGAAAATACTTGATCACGAACCTTGCAGAAAATTCTTGAAAGCTTGAAGCATGTCAATTAAGACACTGTTCTTAAGGGTATTTCACCCGGTATGGGTGTAACCCCCAGGATTCAACAAGCTCTTATAGTACAAAACTAGGAGCCAAAATCTAACAAAGATTTCACAAAGTAGAAAACCCAACACTAAAGAAGATAAGAAGAATAAGGTAGTTTTGTTCATGGTTTCTCACCCTCCCTGTAAGGAAGAAGACTTCCCAATATATAGGTAAAGTCATATGGATTATTCATGCTTAACGGACAAACCAACTTAATGCCAAAAAAGTAATGACTAAAGGTAATTAAAAGTACTAAAGGAAATTAAGGGTGAATATAAAACTGTAGTATTTGGTCAACACCTTGGAAGAATTGAATGAGAAATAATGGTATATTGAAGGAGTGACCATAATTGTCTTGCAATTACACAAACTAATTCTTTTTGAGATATTAGATAATATTTTTTCAACAATGGGCATGTAATATATATATATACTTCATTGAATGCTAAAATCACCAATAGAACAGCAGAGTTGCAAAATCAGAAGAGATGAAGATGAAAAATTATGAAATAATGAGCAAGATCTTGCCATTAAAGAATTGAATTTTTAGCGGCAATTTGATTAAATTTATCGGCAATAATAATGGACACTAAAAGGGCATAAGTAGCCATTTTGGGATGGGGTTTAGCTGCCATCATAATTGCCACTATACAATTGCCGTTAAAGTAGGTGATTTTCAGCTGCAATTAATTATACCTTTACCGGCATTTCGTTAAATGGCCGCTAAAGGCTTTAGCGACGCCAACATCACCGGACAAAGTTTAATGGCCGGTAAATATTTTGGCGGCAATAAAGGCATTTTCAATTGCCGCTAAAGACTCTTTTTGTAGTAGTGAGAAGCGTTAAAATATCCAGATGATACGTGTCTATTTATATTCAGCGGAAAAAGCCACGTTGGATTTAGATATGTTAAAAGTCTAAAATACCCTGATAATAAATGACATTAACCTAACATGTCGATCTCAATCATAACTCACTCTTCTAATATAGTAACAAGAGAAAAGATACATGTTCACCCTCAGCAATACGCACTTGAAATATATAAATGGAATACACTATTGTGCTAGCCGAAACGGAAGATTCCCTGGCTACATTACAATCTTGCACCTTATACAGGAGCAGCTCTAGCTATCATATGAGGTTCATACACAAATATGCACACTTTTATAAATTTTACCTTAAATCCATAATTATCATATTATACTAAAAGTGGAAAGCTTCTAAGTTAAAAGTTGAATTACTGAAATGCCCATCAAAAGTTAAAGGACTTTTATATCCTTCTTGCCCTTTAATCAAACACCATTCCTATATAATTTTTAGGATAAAAAGGTAAATCTGCATTATAATAAATAACAAAAAGGAAATTTGAGCAACAATGCATTCAGCCTTTTAAGTTACCTAATTTTATTATGCTCTTTAAACTACACTAATTGTAAAAATTCTCATATTTATGTGTTAGGTTAAAGAAGTCTAAAGGTCATCTTTTTTATAGACCACTTGATTTTCTAACGTTTTTTTCATTTTGCCAACTTAGTTCAGAATATTCATTATATGTTATATCGCTTAGGCCATGATTCATATATATCTATTTTCTCAAATTTTTGCCTTTTTCTTCTTTATTTTCCATACATGTAAAATGTAATATGTACGCAGCTCTTCACCCAAAGTTGCCTCATTAATTCTTATTTAATTAGGCCTTAAATGTGTTTGTAACAATGCAATGAACAATTACAAAGGAAAATGAAGAGTTACGTTGTTGTAGATGATAATAGACAACAAAGAATCAGTTTCTCTTTTTCAAAATAAAAGAAGATGAAGAAGAGGAGATGCTACGATTAATTGGATTCTCTAATAAACAGTAGTTTGTCTCTAGAACCAAACTATGTTTTTTTTTCTTTTGAAAGAAAGTGTTATAGTTCATATTGGATATATGTTGTTAAAAATTAAGAGACTTTCTATCATGTATTTGTTTGCAGGTTAAAAAAAAAAAAAAAAAAAAAGGTCTAAAGTAAGGCCAAAAAAGGATTTTTGTTCAATTTTAAAATATTTTTATGCAATTTAAATATATGGGAAGCCTTTAGTTTTTAAGAGTTTGCAGCAAAAATCGAACTAATCTTTCAATAATTTAATGTCATAAAAAGTGGGGAAAAATAAAAAATAATTACAATTGTAACTTTTAATTTTGATTTTGAGCCCGTGCTAGAGTTGGCAGAAAAAATCAAACTAATCTTTGAATAACTTAATGTCACAAGGAAGCGGGAAAAAAAATAAAAAGTAATTACAAATTTAACTTTTAATTTTAGTTTTGGGCCCGGGCTAGTATATATAATTGACATGACTTATGACTTGAAACGTTGGGTTGGTCACCATGTGATACATAGTAGGTATTAATTTGGTTTTCAACTTTCATACATAGTACGTATTAATTTGGTTTTCATTTTCATACATAGTTATTAATTTTCCAAAGGTAAATACTTCTATTATATGCATGTTATTTCTATATGTTCGAGCATGTATTTGTTTTTAAATTAAGTTACTACATCACAAACATCAAGTTTATAAGTTTCTAATTTAAAATTACATTCTGTTACTTTTTTCTTTGTTTTGATTTTTATTTCATAGCTCAAAATAAATATTAAAATATGTGTATACTGTATAAAATTTATCATACTAATTATTTTGGGATAAACACACATTCCCAGAAACTAGTTTTCATTTAAGAAGAAGTACCTTCAAGGTATATAGTCCAACCGTAAACCACAAAATAACTATTTTATCACATATACACACTAAATAAAAAGTACCATCATGACATATCAGTAAATAGAGCGATTACCTACCTAAAAAAGTAGACCGATAATAGTGGAAACAATTTTAAAAAAGCTGAGCTTAAAGTCCATTTTCATCTAACATATTCATTCGTTCGCCATAATCAAATCTAATCATTCAAGAAAGTATCAATTACAACATTATACGCATTATGACTCCATATAAACCTACTCATAGGTAAAGAAAAATTTAAGAAACATAAAGTTCTATCTACATTACAGGCTAAAACAAAATTATCTCTTGCCAGTTTTAGATATCTTGTTTTTGTAACAAAACTAGTGGTGCATGGCCCGTGCCAGCACAAGCCCAATACTGTAAAAATTAACACTATCACTTTTATTTTACTTTGTTTTGATATGAAATCAAAAAATATAAAAAGTGGTTCATCTAACACGGATAATTCATAAAAATGGTCTCGTGTTGCACCATCAAGTTTACATCAACTATACATCAAGTTAACACAAGCTATCCTAAAAAAAAGTAGTTATATTTGGATATACATATATATCCTGTTTACTTTTAATAGTTGCAAATTTTTCTTCACATAAGCTTGTCGAGTCCAACTTCCAACTTCATGTTGCACTTCTTGCCCTTACCAATCTGCAAAAAGTTCAACATAAGTAGCAATTCAAATCTTAAAATAGAAAAGATATTAGATGACAGAAGCAAGGATGAGCAAAGTAAAAGAGGCAAACAAAGCTGGTTATAAAGCCTGCACTCGGCTTCTCAGCTAGTTCGTCATATAGGAAGGAAGGTCGATACTGCAAGGATTATAGCCACATACAGAACTATTCCTCAAGCTCCAGTCATTGTTTCTCTAGCGTCCGCACGTCATATCATTACCAGAATATAGGATGGAGATATAATCACAAAATTATGATGTTTCATACAGCTCTACAGTTTTTGTTGCCTGACTAATAAGCACATGAAATGGACACATGAAATAAGTTAAAGAGGTCCAGGTTTGATGCACGTCACACTAAGAAAACATATAAGTTGAAAAACTTTACAGAGTTTTATTCTATGTCAATTAACAAAAGAATTCTTAACATCCCAAGCATAGAAGAGGATATGTTTCCAAACCAAAATCATTCAATGCGCTTCTCGCAAAGGCTTCTCGCAAACACAAGAAATGAAGTTAATTGTCGTCAGAGTACTTCATCTAGGACAACCTTTTTACTTGGAAAATAAAGCTCTTCATCTTCCGATTTTGCAATTCTTCATAATAAGTCACCAAATAATTGAGAAAACGATTTCTGGTAGTATGTTAAATTAAGACTTAACAACTCCTATCTCGCTTTAGAGCCTGCTCTTTCTTGAACAAACATGTAGTTTTCCATTCAAAATAATTACTTACAATGTTGTTGATTATGTTTTGAAATCAATCAGACTGCGTCCCACTTTCATGACAACAAATCGAAAAAATAAAGAAGGTAAAAGTCAGAGAAGTTAGAATAAATCTCATACCTTTTCTATCCGTTCACCACAATATTGAAAGAGGCAATATACATTATAAATAATACCTCTTTAAGTCACGACTTGATGACTTTATCTTCCTTGTTTCTTACATCAAAATATTCACTCCCTTCAAATTAGTAATGTATTTCTACATCTGCATGTATGTACTCAGTGCGGAAATTTTTCAACTTCTACTCATTGTTATCCACTTTCTCAGGGCACAAATACTGTGAATCTTTCAGAGGAAAAAGATAATAGTAGTAAGAAAATGATTGCAACTCATTATAAATATCAGGCAAAAGAGCATAATTTAATATGGACGAAAATATTACAATACTCTTCGAACATAATAAACATAAGATATAATTACACCGATCATGTGCGCGCTACTGGGAGCACTGGTAAAGCTGTATTTTTATTTATTTTTTGAAATTGTTAACTGTATTATATATTTTGTGTGCAAAACAGTACATGGGTTGTACTAAAACCATATTCACACAAGTACTCCAAAACTCTACTATTTTTTTTTTTTTTTTGAAATTGGTAACATTGGTATTAATAGCACTAGGGCAGTGCCGAAGACATATTTACAGAGGAGAAGTCCCCGCAGCCAACAAAGATCCTAAACAACAGTTACAATTGCCCTATAAAATCTATTAAGGAAACCTCCTCCTCTAAGTAGCATTCTTTACACCAAAAGTGAAACAAAAGTAGACACTTCATGTTAATATCCTGCACATGATTACCCCTATCATCAAAAACCCTAGAGTTTCTCTCTTTCCAAATTGTCCACCAAATACAAGCAGGAACCAATCTCCACCATTTCTTCTGTCTAACTGAAACTCCCAAACTGTTCCAGCTCTTAAGCAGATCAATAGTGTTTGCAGGCACACACCATTTGATCCCCACAATATTGAGAAAGAGCTGCCACAGCTGAATAGTGAAAGAACAATGAAGAAACAGATGGCTATTTGTTTCTGTGTAAGATTCACAAAACAAACATCTGGAGCATACCTCGAACCCACTTCTTCACAACCTTTCTCAAGTCAAAACTGCCTGCCTAGCCATCAGCCAGGTGAAACATAGAACCTTTGTAGGAGCATTAGTCTTCCAGATAAACTTCCACGACCAGTCGACTATCTGATGAGCATAGTTGCTGATTGTTAAGTAGGCAGATTTGAATGTGAAGGCCCCATATTTGCTTGGATTCCACAGCAGCTTATCCTTTGCTTCTGATAACCCCTGGAAGACTTCCAAGGTCTTAAAAAACTCCACTACTCTTTCAATTTCCCAATCATTTAGATCCCTGTAGACACGTGATTTTTGACCCTCCCGAGACGTTTTCACTGTCTTATTGACTAATTTTCCTTTTAAATTAAAAAAAATACATGAAGCAAGAGCCAATTAAACTTGGCCACCAAGAAGATCCTTTTTCCTATTTTTCCCTAACAAAATTCACATGGGACCATTCAAAATCATCTACACAGTACACGTTAAAAAAAAAAAAAAAAAAAAAAAACGAGAAGCTACCTGGCACTTTCCATTTCAAGGTGGTAGTATACACCTGGCCATTTTTTACCTTATCCCTTAATTCTCTCACTACACACACACACACAAAAAAAAAAAAAAAAAAAAAAAAAAAAAGAAGAAGCAACCCTACACAGTATAAATACAAAGAAACCTAGCAGCTAGCACCCGAAGACCTATACACCTAGCAGCTGTAATACACAAAAACACCCAGACTAGAGAATCATCCTAAAACACTGATCAGTTGTTGCCAAGAATATACTCTCCATTGTTATCTTCTTTGTTAAATCTCCACATATCCTATCTTAATATGACCCAATCCCAATTCCAATGCCGTGTCTAAACCTAGAGGTGAAGGTCACAGTGGTTTTCGTTTTAGCTTTTTTTTTTTTTAATTTTTTTTATAATCAACGTTGGAGTACATTTTTATTCAAATAAAGGTTCATTCTCCTTTTTTCTTATCTTATTTATTTCTTGTCGTTGACGTGTTTTAATATCCTAACGTGTGCTATGTTGGGTTGGAACGTTAACTTATTCAGTATCTGTTATTTATACTTTTGTTGGATAAATACATAGATTCTTGATGTAAGAGCTAGAAATGTTTGCTTAAGATTTTGAGTAATAATTTATTGAAAAAGAAGGCATTAGGAAAGGGCTTTTCTACTGTGCTAAAGTTCTCTTTTTGATGTATTAAATATTGGAACATTCTACAACCTGAGTTCTTTAACGCTTCAATATGTCAAGTCTATAAAAAAAATGAATCTGCATATAATTTCTTGGTTAGGTATGCTAAACCCACTAAATGTAGCATTGGTGACTAGAAATATCAATTACTTTTTTTTTTTCATTTTATTAGATAACGTGAATGACTTTTGTTAGTTTCAACTCGCAACCTTTCTCTTATGTGTTTAAATTATGTCAATTGCTTTCTCTGAAGTGGTCTTGGATGTCTTATGGGTGTTATTGTGCGCATTCTTCTCATATAATTGAACCGTGGTCGATAATTTCTCTTGATATATATCAAAAGAATCTGGTAGGTCTAGATCATTTTAAAGGCCCATTCAACTAGTTAATTGTGAGATGAGTGAGATGGGGTGCGGATTTATTTCAAATCCCGTTATCAAGTATAAAAGAAAAGGGTGGTAAAACCAATGGTAAAGAAGCAAGATGGGTTACAAATTTATTCAAAACCCATTGTCAAAGAGTGAAAAATGATTAAAGTAATAATAATACGTCTCGGATTTTAGAGACAAATAATTGCTTCTAACAATAGACTCTTTAGGCGTGTCTAATAATAATTGTGTTGATCATGTGGACAGACCCGTTCCTTGGTTAAATGCATATAATTAAAGAAAAGTCATGTGGGTCATCCCGCTCCTTGATCAATAAATAATAATTTTATTGACCATGTGAACAGACCCGTTCCTTGGTTAAATGCATATAATTAAAGAAAAGTCATGTGGGTCATCCTGCTCCTTGATCGATAAATAATAATTGTGTTGACCATGTGGACAGACCAATTCCTTGGTTAAATGCATATAATTAACGAAAAGTCCTGTGGGCCATTCTGCTCCCTGACACTCTAATAATATATAATTAATGGAAGACCTTGCGTGCATACACGCTCCTAAGTTTAAACAACTAAAACATGTTTTATCCGAGAATTAATTATAACCAAGCATAAGTCGATAAAAGCGACCGTACTAGAATCACGGGACTCGGGGAATGCCTAACACCTTCTCCCAGGTCAACAGAATTCCTTACCCAGTCTTTTGTTTTCGCGGACCAAAAATAAAGAGTCATTTTCTTTTGATTAGGGATTCAATAAGGTGACTTGGAACACCAAAACTCAATTCCAAGTGGCGACTCTACAAATAAAATAATCCCTACTCAAAACCGTCACTTCAATTAGAAAAACCCTTTTAATAATAAAACACGTTTCCTTCGAGGGCGCGAAAAAGGGGTGTGACATCTCTGGCGACTCCACTGGGGATAACCAGAATTCGAGCTTTGTGTATTGCCTTGTATTTGGTATTTCTTTCTCGGATATATTGTGTTCTTGGCCTAATTTGCTCTTTGCGCTTATTTACCGCTTTGATATTTCGTGATTGTAAGTATAAATTGTTTTCTCTCTCGCATCCCCTCTAAGTCTTCTGATGGGTAGTATGTTGTGTGTGCTAACGAGTTCCACAAAAATTTCTGTCTTGAGATAAAGCCAGTGTGCTAACCAGCTCCTGGTGAAGGATTATAGTCACACATATTTTAGGCAGGGAGAACCACCAGCGAAGCCGGATAGTTCTGCTACCGGTAACCTGGCTCTTCCTGGCTCGAGTTGTCTGCTCGGGTAAGCCAGTCTAGACACCTTATCCATTAGGATTTGAAGCCTAGTAGAACAAGCCACAAGCAATGATTATCCTTAGTAGGCTACGCTTTGTTTGTATCACGTGCATTTGACTTAGCGGGGCTCGGCACAAGGATCGGGTCCGTCTAGGACAGGTTTCCCTTTTATCTGACCAATATGTGCATCCTATGTGCTATCTATACAATTATTTGGATGGTTTGTCTGATTGTCGACCGGCTTTAGGCTAACTAGTGAAACCGAAGAGAGACAAGCATTCCTTTGATTTTTACGCATGTTTTCCTTAAAACCTCCAATTTGCCTAGCTCTTGCCACAAAAAAAAAAAAAAAAAAAAAAAAAAAAAAGGAGAGTTCAATACAAGAATGAGTATTTCAAAACCAACCCCTTTTAAAGAATCGGTACGAACTACGCACACCTGATTCCCGTCCCTCGGGGCGATGATACGTAGGCAGCCCTCCTCGGGTTCGGTGATCCTTATTCAAAAATTCAAAAAAAAAGAAAGAGTTTTTTATCCTTATTAAAAAAAAAAGACCTTTTTATTTTTTATTCAAAATTCATAAAAGTTTAACCCTAATACAATTGCTATCTTTACTATCCAGCTAGTTTAAGGTGGTTGGTTTGTGGTGCGCTGGCAGAACATCCCTATTTCACAAGATCGAAAGAAAAAGTACCAGTGACTGAAGAAGTAAACAATTTGGGTAATGACGATCACCAAGGTCTGTTAACTGAACAGGAGTCGGGGTCACCTGAGGAAGTGAGAAGGCTTAAACAACAATTGGCCCATGTGTATCAAGCTTGGATGACTGGTCAGCCTCCTCCTCCACTACCCCAGGGTTTTTTAGAGGGCATTCCTACTATACCAGTTTCAACTCAAGCTCTCCCTGTCGAAACGAGTGACCCGCTTTGTCCCCTGGGATTTTTCCCGTACCTATAATATTCCCAACATCGCTGGTACCTCTGCTATGCGACCTCCGGCCGTACCACCCAGAAACACTCATCTTGTCGTACTCGCTGCCACTGTCTACACAATCCCGCAACCACCTCCCGCAGCCAGGCCTCACAACGAGCCTCAGCCTAATGCTTATGAAGGCCAATATTACTCTCCAGAAATGACTTTAGCGCCCCAGGCCCGTACAACCATGCCACTCAATATGATTCGCCCGTTGAGAATCATAAGTTCAATAGGACGGGGGAGCAGGATGAGATATCTAGAAAGGTCAAAAGTTTGGAGCAATCCCTAAGGAACATGTAGGGCACGAAAGGACCAATGAATGTGCCTTACAAAGACTTGTGTTTATTCCCTGATATCCAGCTACCTGTAGGTTTCAAGATGCCAAAGTTTGAATTGTATAACGGGCATAGGGATCCGGTAGCCCATCTGAGGGGTTATTGTAGCAAAATGAGAGGGGCTGGCGGAAAAAATGAATTGCTAATGGCTTATTTTAGTCAAAGTTTGAGTAGGCCGGCCTCTGAATGGTACACCCGTCAAAATGCTAGCAAGTGGTACATATGGGATGACATGGCTCAAGCTTTTGTCCGACAGTTTCAGTATAACATAGACATTGTGCCAGACCGTGTCTCCCTAACAAAGATGACAAAGAAGCCTAATAAAACCTTCCGTGAGTATGGGATCAGATGGAGGGAGCAAGCTGCTCGGGTCAATCCACCTATGCAGGAAAATGAAATGCTTGATTATTTTCTTCAAGCTCAGGATCCCACATACTTTAGTTATTTAATCACGGCTATGGGTAGACCTTTCAATGATGTGGTGAAAATAGGAGAAATGGTAGAAGAAGGAATCAAGTCAGGCCGCATATTGAGTTACTCTACTTTAAAGGCAACTACATAAGCAATTCAGAATGGTTCAGGAAATTTTGGGATCAAAAAGAAAAAGGATAATATAGCCATGGTCGCGCAAGGCCCAAGACAAGGCCCTAGAGGGACATTACATCACTACACTCAAAACTATTCTCAAGCTCCACCCCAACATTATTACCCCGTACAGGACTCGCAATACTCTGTTGACCCACCTCAATATGCGGTCTTTAGTGCACAGTCATATGAACGATCACTAACCTACCGCCAATGGCGAGCACCACCACATTAAAACCCTCGTCATCCTCCCCAGAATTCTCAAGCACCCTATAACCCTCATCCAAGGAAGGAATATGGATGGGAGCAAAGGCCTACGGACAATTTCACGCCAATTGGGGAGTCCTATGCAAGTTTGTTTGAGAAATTGAAACGTTTGAATATGATAGGTACTATACCTCAAAATTATGCAGATCCTCATGCAAAAGGTTTCAACCCTACCGCACGGTGTGCATACCATTCAGATGCCCCTGGGCACAGTACTGAAGATTGTCGAACTTTAAAAAGAGAGGTGGAAAAGATGATCCAAGCAAAGATGATTGTAATCCAAGACAATGACACCCCAAACATCACTAAGAATCCTCTACCAGCACATAACGATGCACACTTTGTTGGAATGATCTGTGATGATAAGAAGTATAGGGAATTCTCTAAATCTTTTAGCAAATCAGTTGCCAAACTCCCATGGTGACTCTGGATCCCGATGTGAATGATGGTCTGGTCAAAAGAGTGAAGAACCCCTTTGTTGAAGAAAAGACAAATGAAATTGGTGGAGGTTCTGTTGATTCTGATGTGCAAAGTGGCTAGGATGTCAAGCTTAGTGATTGGAAAGTCATTCCTCCTTTCACCAAGAAAGAGTATTGGTAGTTTATTTTGTCGTCATTTCTGTTATCTGGTTATTTCAGGGTGTAATCCAGATTTTATCTCTATTTGTTTGAGTCAAACCCTTCTATCCTTTTATTACGTTTGTTTGATGAGTCTTGTTAGCTTGTTTTGTTGTAGTTTCGTTATTCAGGTTATTACTGGGTTGTAACCTAGTGTCTAGTTTGCCGGTCTTGTTGTCCAACCCTTCTATCCTTTAAATATATTCTCTGTTCTATGTCATTTTAATTCATTACACTTCATTCTTCTAGAAAATAATTCTTTTCACTTTGGTTTTAGTGACATAACATGCATGCGGAATTTTTGGCCTAATACATCTAATCTTAAAATTGGAAAAATGAAAAAAGAAAAAAAATGATTTGCGAATAAGTAAAAAGTTGAATGATTGGAGCGTTTGGCGTGTCATATTAACAAGGGTCATTCATTTTGAAGAGGGTCCTATAATGTCTTACACCTGAGAAGAAGACTAAGAAGGCAACCATGTCCATTAATGCCGAGGTTATGAAGGGATATTAGGCATATGCTTGGCGTTCTTGAGGCTGGGAGGCCCTTTTTCTGCTACCCAAATATTTTATATCCTTCGTTACCCCTTTTGAGCCTGTGTCATTTTCTTTGATCCCCTCTCGTGGAATCTAGTTTTAAAAAAATGTGTTCAGCAACCCCGAAAAAAGAAAAAAAAACTGGAGCAATTTTTAGAAAAAAAAATTTCAAAAAAAAAAAAAGAAGAAGAAGAAAGTAGAAAAAAAAAACAGACAGAGGAAAAACAAAAAAACAACAAATCATTAGTAGTCTTCGTGAACTATGTTCGACCTGATTCCTTTAAAGGATACGTAGGCAACCCTACTATGGGGTTCGGTCCCACCCACCAAAAATTAAAAAAAAATCGGTATCTAAAACTGGGGCATAAATTTTTCTTTAAAAAAAAAGAATAAAAATTGAAGTGTCGATTCCAAGAGTTGTACGTGTATGACCTTGTCATTTTGAGTCAATTTTTAAGCCTTCATGCATTCCTTTCTTTCTAACCATATCCAAAAGCCTTCCAAATGAAGACCTCCATACTAGTCTTTGAGAATGCCAAGAAAATCACGCCTTGAGTATCATTTGTCATATGACGAACAAAAGTATGCTAATCGCACAAGGACTTGCAGAAGAAAAATGAGAGAGTCTTATTGGTGAAAACCCTCACGGGCACTGTAAGGCGATGGTGAGTTGAGAGAAAGACAATAAACGAGAGAGGTTAGTTGGTGAAAACCTTTCGGGGCACCACTAACCGAATGTGAGTCTTGAATAATGCAGAAGTTGGAACATAAAGGCCCAGTTTCTAAGTCTGAAAGTCTGAGGATTGAAGTTCAGATTGGTTGGATAGATCAGGTTGTTTAATCCAAAATGCATGTCATGATCATTGAAGTTGGCTAACACTTTCAAAGGAACCTCTTCTTTCCTTTCTTTCCCGAAAAAGGACATCTTTTGTTAAGAGTCATTTTTTTTTCCCATTTTGCTTTGATTATTTCTTTTACTATATTTCTTTGAGTCGGTCTTTGTTTAAAACAAGCAAGAAATGATTTCAAAATCTGCTACCAGCTTTCAAGTTGCACAAAGCAAATTCTGGCTAGCACATCAAGATCACGTAATTCAAGGAGCAACATGCACAAAGAGTTGTTGCAATTTGACAAGATGCAAAGTGTCATGAAAATAAGAAGGTTCCACAGAGTTATCTCTCTTGTTCTACTTGATTCAACAAAGAAAAGCTCGGGACCTTAGCCATGAATTTTCCCCTAATGATGAACAGAGACTATCGAGCGTGCACGACATGGACAAATGCACAAAACCAATTGCAATTCTCTTTGACAAACAAGATTGCTCAAAAGGGAGTAATTATTGTGAGGTTCTAGAAAGTGATTGCAAAAGCAAAACATCACTTAAAGCTATAGTGGGTTATACCACAGACGCAAAATGGTATGGGGTACAGAACAGTCAAGGTTTATTCTGAGATACAGGAACGTCTGAAAGCAAAGAATCTCCGAGAACGTTGGTCGACCACCAATTGTGTCGGACTTTCCCAATGAATGTGACAAACACAAAGTCAAGTTTCCCAGGATGTCAAGGCCACAAACCGACCACCACTTTTGATACTCACAATTTTTCTTTTTCTGAAACAGGGACAATCTTGCTGACATAAAGCGGTTTCCAAAGTCTCGATGCTTTAACAGGGTTGCAGTAAAACCTTCACTCTTTCGCCATTTCATGCATGCATAATTATTTATGTTTCTCCTAGGATAAATACTTTCTAGTCTGAGAACGCAATTTTTATTTTTCTCCTAGGATAAACACTTCCTAGTCTGAGACCGCAATTTACTTTTTCTCCTAGGATAATCACTTCCTAGTCTGAGATCTTTATTTTCTTTTCTCCTAGGATAAACATTTCCTAGTCTGAGGTCATTATTTTCCTTTCTCCTACGATAAACATTTTCTAGTCTGAGATCGTTATTTTTTATTTTCTCCTAGGATAAACACTTCCTACTCTGAGACCGTAATTTTATTTTTCTCCTAGGACAAGCACTTCCTAGTCTGAGACCTTAATTTTATTTTCTCCTAGGATAAACATTTCCTAGTCTGAGATCGTTATTTTTATTTTTCTCCTAGGATAAACACTTCCTAGTCTGAGATTTTTATTTTCTTTTCTCCTAGGATAAACATTTCTTAGTCTGAGATCTTTATTTTCTTTTCTCCTAGGATAAACATTTTCTAGTCTGAGATCATTATTTTTTTTTCTCCTAGGATAAACATTTCCTAGTCTGAGGTCGTTATTTTTATTTTCTCCTAGGATAAACACTTTCTAGTCTGAGATCTTTATTTTCTTTTCTCCTAGGATAAACATTTCCTAGTCTGAGATCGTTATTTTCTTTTCTCCTAGGATAAACATTTCCTAGTCTGAGGTCTTTATTTCCTTTTCTCCTAGGATAAACATTTCCTAGTCTGAGATCATTATTTTCTTTTCTCCTGGGATAAACATTTCCTAGTTTGAGATTGTTATTTTCTTTTCTCCTAGGATAAACACTTCTTAGTCTAAGATACTTATATTCATTTTTCTTCTAGGATAAACACTTCCTAGTTTGAGTTTGTTTTTCCAAGTTTCTAATTGCTAACAACTCACAAAAATTTCCAGTGTAAACTGGGGCAGAAAAATTTTGTTTGTTTCTTTTTTTTTTTCTTTTGTGATGGCTTGCAGGTTTTCCCCGCAAAGCATGGTTTGACATCTAAGAATAAAGTTGAATCTCTTTCCAGAACATTCAGTCACAGTGATAGCTGGAGGCAGCTTTTCAAATGCATGCATCGACCAACATCTCTGGATCTACTTCTCTCAACACTTGAATAAGAAAACAAGCATTCAAGAACATTCTCAAACTGTCATTTGGGGAAGAATCAAGGCCCGGTCCAAATTTGAAGTTCGAGTCTCAAACCTCAACTTTAAGATCAAGGCATCCACCAGAAAAAGCACAGGGATATCCGAAGATCAGGACTCAAGTGAAGATCTGAAGGAAGATTCAAGACAAGTAGAGTAGATAGGATCATGTATTTTTCTTTCTATTTTTCTTGTATTTTTCATTTTGATGTAATAACAAGACCACAGACCGGAGCCTTGATAGAACCTCACTCGACTTCCAACTCATCATGCCATCAGTCATCCACTTGAACTACATGTGACCTGATTCCCTTGTAACCCGGGATATGTAGGCTGTCCAAAATCAGGACTCGGTTGCACCTTTTCGTTTATTTCTTCTTCTTTTTGAATAACAGTCGGGTCAAATTAGTCTCTTTGTCTACTTGTTTGTCTGAAAACTCTTCATGTTCTCAGTCAAACAGGGGCAGATGTAGATACGTGATTATTGACCCTCCCGAGACGTTTTCACTGTCTTATTGACTAATTTTCCTTTTAAATTAAAAAAAAATCGGTGAAGCAAGAGCCAATAAAACTTGGCCACCAAGAAGATCCTTTTTCCTATTTTCCCCTAACAAAATTCACATGGGACCATTCAAAATCATCTACACAGTGCACGTTAAAAAAAAAAAAAAAGAAGCTACCTGGCACTTTCCATTTCAAGGTGGTACTATACACCTGGCCATTTTTTACCTTATCCCTTAATTCTCTCACTACACAAAAAAAACAACCCTACACACACACACACTATAAATACAAAGAAACCTAGCAGCTAGCACCCGAAGACCTACACACCTAGCAGCCGTAATACACAAAAACATCCAGACTAGAAAATCATCCTAAAACACTAATCAGCCGTTGCCAAGAATATGCGAAAACACCTAATAGACCATTTCTCCATTGTTGTCTTCTTTGTTAAATCTTCACAGATCCCATCTTAATATCACCCAATCCCAATTCCAATGTCGTGTCTAAACCCGGAGGTGAAGGTCACAGTGGTTTTCGTTTGAGCATTTTTTATTATTTTTTTTTGATAATCAACGTTGGAGTACATTTTTATTCAAATAAAGGTTCATTCTCCTCTTTTCTTATCTTACTTATTTCTTGTCATTGACGTGTTTTAATATCCTAACGTGTGCTATGTTGGGTTGGAACGTTAACTTATTCAGTATCTGTTGTTTATACTTTTGTTGGATAACTACATAGATTCTTGATGTAAGAGCTAGAAATGTTTGCTTAAGATTTTGAGTAATAATTTATTGAAAAAGAAGGCATTAGGAAAGGGCTTTTCTACTGTGCTAAAGTTCTCTTTTTGATGTATTAAATATTGGAACATTCTACAACCTGAGTTCTTTAATGCTTAAATATGTCAAGTCTATAAAAAAAAAATGAATCTGCATATAATTTCTTGGCTAGGTATGCTAAACCCACTAATTGTAGCATTGGTGACTAGAAATATCAATTACTTTTTTTTTTTTCATTTTATTAAATAACGTGAATGACTTTTGTTAGTTTCAACTCGCAAACTTTTTCTTATGTGTTTAAATTATGCCAATTGCTTTCTCTGAAGTGGTCTTGGATGTTTTATGGGTCTTATTGTGCGCATTCTTCTCATATAATTGAGCCGTGGTCGATAATTTCTCTTAATATATATCAAAAAATCTGGTAGGTCTAGATCGTTTTAAAGGCCCATTCAACTAGTTAATTGTGAGATGAGCGAGATGGGGTGCAGATTTATTTCAAACCCCGTTGTCAAGTATAAAGAAAAGGGTGGTAACACCAATGGTAAGGGAGCGAGATGGGTTGCGAATTTATTCAAAACCCATTGTCAAAGAGTGAAATGATTAAAGTAATAATAATAAGTCTTGAATTTTAGAGACAAATAATTGCTTCTAGCGGTAGACTCTTTAGGCGTATCTAATAATAATTGTGTTGACCATGTGGACAGACCCGTTCCTTGGTTAAATGCATATAATTAAAGAAAAGTCATGTGGGCCATCCCGCTCCTTGACCGATAAATAATAATTGTATTAACCATATGGACAGACCCATTCCTTGGTTAAATGCATAAAATTAAAGAAAAGTCATTCGGGCCATCCCGCTCCTTGATCGATAAATAATAATTGTGTTGACCATGTGTGGACGGACGGTTCCCTAGTTAAATACATATAATTAATGAAAAGTCCGTGGGCCATCTCCGCTCCCCGACACTCTAATAATATATAATTAATGGAAGACCTTGCGTGCATACATGCTCCTAAGTTTAAACAACTAAAACATGTTTTATCCGAGAATTAATTATAACCAAGTATAAGTCGATAAAAGCGACCGTGCTAGAACCACGGGACTCGGGGAATGCTTAACACCTTCTCCCCGGTCAACAGAATTCCTTATCCGGTCTTTTGTTTTCGCGGACCAAAAATAAAGAGTCATTTCCTCTTGATTAGGGATTCAATAAGGTGACTTGGAACACCAAAACTCAATTCCAAGTGAGGACTCTACAAATAAAATAACCCCTGCTCAAAACCGTCACTTCAATTGGAAAAACCCTTTTAATAATAAAACCCGTGTCCTTCGAGGGCGCGAAAAAGGGGTGTGACAATCCCTCCTAAATGTAATGTTCCTGTCACGACCCAAATCGATAAGTTGTGATGGGAGCCTGACCTCTAGTGACCAAGCACCCCTAAACACGTAGCTGAAATATACTGAACATCAAAAGCCCATAAATGGCATAAACTGATCTCATAAGAGGGAAACATCAGAACTCTGTACAATCTGCATAGATATACACGACATGCGGAAAAACGATTAGAAGCCGCCCAAGGCTGCACATATCTTGTACACAAAAGAATAGAAGCCGACAAGGCTACATCATCTGACTACTACATACAACTAGGGGTGTTCATGGTTCGGTTTGGGTCGGTTATTGGTTAAAACCATAACCAAACCAATTTAGTCGGTTTTTAAATGTCTAAAACCATAACCAAACCAAGTAAAATAATAACCACCGGTTTGGTTATTGTCGGTTTGAATTCGGTTTTTCCGATTTTTTCAATTTATGACTAGCCGTGACAATTCAAATATTCTCTCTCTACATTCTTCAAATTTCTTATGAAGCTCTTTTTTCCTCACGGCCACAAGGGCGAACTTTGCTTGCATATTGAGGGAAAGACATGCGTGATGGCAATGTAAAATGAAAAGAGATAGTAGGATTTTTACTTTTTACCCTTATACTTACGACTTATTAGAGTTGGGCTTGGATTGTTTGACTTGGACATATTCTTTTAAGACGTGGGCCTTAAAAATAAGAGAGACCAAAATTAAATTAATAATTAAAAGGTATAAAATATCTTTAATTATTTATGAAAAGTTAATATTATACATATAAATAATTATAAATTTTATGTATATAATTATCGGTTTGGTTCGGTTATTTATTCGGTTATTTTTTACTATAACCATAACCAAACCAAATATTATCGGTTTTTCAAATTTAAAACCAAATCAAACCAAATGTCGATTTTTTTATTCGGTTTGGTTAAATTTTCGGTTTTGTTTTGGTTTTAACCAAAAGCTGTGAACGACTCCATATACAACCCCGTCTACGTACCTCTATTGGAATAAAAAATTTGTAGAAAGGACGGGACGGGCCCCGTCATACCCATACGTATACACATCTCAAAGGGGCATACCAAAAGCGGGCGCGTAGCTCGGTCAAATGAGTGTACCGACTCATTGGCTTAGATACGAGGTCCCACCAAGTCGGGCCACCCAATCACGTCTCCCCGTACCGCGCGGGCATGAATGCGGCCCCCGACGGCGGGAGTCGGTACGGATAATGTACTGAGTATGTACGGCATGAGAACAACATATATACATAAGAATCATGGATAAGATCCGAACTCATAAACCGAAATAATCGACCATGTACTTGTATAAACTAGTATCTCGCCTAAATACGCATAAATCTATGTAACTGACAATGCCTCTGTGGGCACATAATATGCATGCTCATACCTATCAATGATGGTCGTGCATCTATATGTGTGCGTATATAACGCCTAATGTATGTGCGTATATAACGCCTGTAAGCCTCTATGGCATCTCGTCATATCATATTGGCTCCTCTGTGGCCATAATCAATATCATCATGATAGTAGTAATGCGTATATAACGCCTGATGTATGTGCGTATATAACGCATGTATCTCTTCTCATACTTTACATATATCTAATATATACTTCGCTTACTAACCATCCTCGAATGCGTATAAAGCTCAACGAACTATCAACAATAATTTCCTTTGTAAGCTTGCAACTCTCCAACTTCTCATTCGATCCCACATCAACTACAATACTCACATCAACAATGACAACACATATATATCAAAATATACGTAAACCCGTTTTCAATCATTTTTTAAAATAACCTTACATCACTACATTGCCCTTCATCAACTTAACACTTCCACAATTACCTTCTCTTCACCTAAAATCACTAAAACTCTTGATAACCAACTACTTAAATATAAGAGTAGAAATCATTTACATACCTTGAGGGGTCAAGAATCCCAAGAATCACTTCAACTTCAACTCCCCAACTTCACAACCTTGAAGAAACCTTAGAAGCAACCTTCTTCTTCACCATCTCGGGTTTACGATGTCTGGGTCTTGTCAAATCTTCACTAATATGATGGAAAATATTGGGAGAGAATATCTGACGGTTTTCTGATTTGGAAAGGAGGAAAATATGAAATAGGGTCGTGAACTGCCTATTTATACTTGGAAGCCAAAAAGGCTACAGCGGTCCGGTTCGACGAGCGGGTCGACGGCCCGTCGACTTGCCGCGTCAACCTCGCGCACACGCATGCAAGGCCGGCGGGATCCGTCGACGATGACCTGTGTCCCTGAGATTTTTCTGATTCAGTTCAGATCGCGTCGATTCGATTCGTTCAACTTCTAACTCTATAAATTGTCAAGAATATCTGCTGGTACCCTCGTACATGGGGTAAGACATTTCTACCTCCAAACTCGGGCTCGAGTCTCTATTCCAAGGGCATACCCGACTAGAAAATCATAGGCTCTACTACTACGAACACGAGGGGTGTAACATTTTTCCCCCTTAGGAACATTCGTCCTCGAATATTCGAACAATCCTGGGTCATGAAAATTTTGGTAGAGTTTCCCCTGTACTTATACCAATCTATCCTGCACGCAACAACCCAAAATAATGCCACACAGGGCCACATACTATAACACATAATACCATGGCCTCACACGACCAATCATGATAACTCGAATGAAATAATACCTGGGGGCAATGCCGTCTCAGACTGAACCTCCTAGACTGCTGGGAACAAATGCGGGTACTCAGTCTTCATTTCCTCTTTTGCTTCCCAAGTCACTTCCTCAACATTCTTATTCCTCCATAAAACCTTAACTGAGGCTACATCCTTGGTCGCAGTGCCCGACGGACTTGCACATCCTAATATAGCCACTGGAACTTCTTCGTATGATAACTGCTCGGTCACCTGAATGTCATTCACTAGTACCACTCTCGAAGGATCTCCGATACATTTACGAAGCATAGATATATGGAATACCGGATGTACCGACTCTAACTCAGAAGGCAATTCTAGCTCATATGCTACCGTACCCACTATTTGAATGATCTTATATGGCCCAATATATCGAGGGCTCAACTCACCCTTCTTGCCAAACCTCATCACTCCTTTCATAGGCGAAACTTTCAGGAATACCCAGTCGCCTATCTCGAACACTAGCTTACGTTACCGATTATCCGCATAGGATTTCTGTCGACTCTGAGCTGTTAGCAACCTCTTTCTGATCACTTTTACCTTGTCAACGCTTCGTCGAATTAAGTCTCGCCCTACTAATCGGATTCTCCCGACATCAAACCACCCTATGGGTGATCTACATCTCCGCCCATATAAGGCTTCGTAAGGAGCCATCTGAATACTGAAATGGTAACTGTTATTATACGCAAACTCAATCAGAGGAAAATGATCATCCCAACTGCCTTGATAGTCAAGTACACACGCTCTAAGCATATCCTCGGCGTGTCATGAGTAGTACGGCTCGCTTGTCCATCTAAATGCAATCCGGGGGTGAAATTCAGTACTAAGACTCACCTGAGTCCCCAATCCTTGCTGAAAAGACTTCTAAAATTTGGTTGTGAACTGTGCTCCCCTATCTGAAATAATGGCTGAGGGAACACGATGAAGTCGTACAACCTCCTTAAGATAAAGCTTTGCATAATCCTCGGGCCGTACAAGTAGTCTCCGACGAGCAGAAGGAGCCGACTTTGTAAGCCTATCAATTATAACTCATATCGAATCACATTCCACTGAGTACGGGGCAACCCCCGTAATAAAGTCCATATTAATTACCTCCCACTTCCATGCTCGGATTCAGCTTCGTAACAGACCTCCGTGCTTAAGTGCTCATTTTGACCCGAACACAATTTGACACCGAGCTTTGACGACAAGTCTGCTACATCTCTCTTCATACCATCCCACCAATAAACTTCCTTGAGATCATGGTAAATATTTGTTGAGCCTGGATGAATAGAATAGCGGGAGTAATGTACCTCTCCCATAACCTGTTGACGAGAGCCCCGCAACATTAGGGACACATAATCCTCCCGATACTGAGTACTCCATCACCTGTGATCACAAAGGGTGTCTTTTCTTTCTGAGGTATTGTATCTCGGTAATGAACTAAAACATGATCCTCATACTTACGCTCATTTATCTCTACTACCAAAGATGATACCACTGTGTCTTGAACAGTAACTTCTGCATCACCTGAATCTATCAATCGAACTCCGAGGCTAGCTAATCGATGAACCTCACGGACCATTTCTCTTTTCTCTGGCAGCACGTGTGACAAGCTACCCATAGATTTACGACTGAGGGCATCGACTACTACATTAGCCTTCTCAGGATGGTACTGAATATCCACATCATAGTCTTTTAACCTCTCCAACCATCACCTCTGATGCAAGTTCAAGTCCTTCGGCGTAAAGATGTAATCGACTCTTATGATCGAGATAGATATCAACATGGACACCGTATAAGTAGTGCTTCCATAGCTTCAAGGTATGAATCACCGCCACAACTCGAAGATCACGGGTTGGATAATTCTTCTCGTGCTTCTTCAACGTCTAGAAGCATAAGCGACAACTTTACCGTGCCGCATCAACACACAGCCTTGTCCAACACCCGAAGCATCACAATATACCACATAGCCATCGCCTTCCGGAAGAGTCAAAATCAAAAGCGGAAGTTAACTTATCCTTCAACGTCTGAAAACTCTACTCACAAGCATCTATCCATTGGAACTTAGCCGATTTCTGAGTTAATTTGGTCAATGGGGTTGAAAGAGAGGAAAATCCTTCCACAAACCTTCTATAATAACCTCGCTAAGCCTAAGAAACTACGTATATCCGTTGGTGCGGTGGCCTTGGCCAATTCTTCACAAACCTCAATCTTCGGGCATCCACTCTAATGCCCTCCTTCGGAAATAATGTGACCCGGAAAAGTCACGAGTTCAACCGTAACTCACACTTAGAAAACTTGGCATACCACTTTTACCTTGAAAATTCCAAGCACCGTCCGGATGTTGCGTATGATCGACCTCTCGACGGCGAATAAAAGGAATATCATCTATGAACACAATCACGAACAAATCTAGAAAGGGCTCGAATACACGATTCATCAAATCCATGAATACGGGGGAATTAGTTAGCTCGAACGACATTACACGAAACTCATAAGCCATATCTAGTCCCGAATGCCGTCTTCGAAACGTCCTCTTCCTTGACCCCCGACTCGGTAATATCTTGATCTCAAGTCTATCTTCGAGAAATATTTAGCGCCTTGCAACTGATCGAATAAATCATCAATCCTCGGAAGCGGATACTTATTCTTTACGGTCACTTTATTCAATTGCCTATAATCAATACACATTCGCAAAGAGCTATCTTTCTTTCTCACAAATAACACCGGCGCTCCCCATGGTGATGTACTAGGCCTGATAAAGTCCTTCTCGAGCAAATCTTTCAACTGCTCTTTCAATTCTTTCAACTCCGCAGGTGCCATCCTATAAGGAGGAATAGATATTGGCTGAGTGTCTGGCAATAGGTCAATAGTAAAATCAATCTCCCTCTCTGGGGGAATGCCTGGAAGCTCGTCTAGAAATACTTGTGGAAACTCATTAACCACAGGAACATACTGAAGAGTCTGCGACTCTGCCTACACATCTTGAACTCGAACTAGGTGAAAAATATACCCTTTTTGGATCATTCTTTCTGCCTTAAGGTAGGAAATAAACCTACCCCTAGGCGAAGCAGTATTGCCCTTCCACTCTAGGACTGGCTGCTTGAAAAAAAAATGGAATCGAACCATCTTTGCTCTACAATCAACATTAGCATAACAAGAAGCCAACCTGTCCATGCCCATAATAACATCAAAATCAATCATATCTAACTCAATTAGATCTTCTACGGTATAGCAATCACAAACTATAACAACACAGTCTCGGTATACCCACCTAGCTATGCTTAGGATCACCAACTGGCGTCAACTCGGCTCTATCCAAACTTGCCAGCAACAAAGGGCGTAACATATGATAAAGTGAAACCTGGATCAATCAGTGCATAAACATCATGGGAGGAAACTGATAATATACGTGTAACAACATCGGGAGACATCTCATGGTCCTGTCTACCAACCGGTGCATACGCGCAGTGCTGAGGATCGCTCGAGCTGGATGCTCCACTTTTCCCCTTACCACGCCATGCGTCTAAAACTTCTGCCACGAAGGGCGCACTACGAAGACGAGCCGACCCACCGGACCCTGTAGGCTAAACCATACCTTAACCAACCGCCATCGGGTTCTTCCTCATCTGTGGCCTGGCTGTCCACAAGTATAGCAAACATCTGAACCCAGCCAACACGGACCTGCATGTAATTTGCCACACTGGGTACATCGCGCAGCGAGGCCTCATCCCTCGACCTCGACTGCGGTCGGTATTGAAAGCCTCGATGTCTAGAACTTTGGCCGCTCGAATAAGAAAATAGGTCAAACCTCGGACCTGGGAAACCGCGGAGGTAACTCCCTGCCGGCTCATAAGAATGCCTGGGATGCTGCTGTCTCTATCCTCCCCTGAACTCACTAACCATCTCAAAAGATCTAGCCCTCTTACCACGGCTCCGGTCACGCTCACGCTCACGCTCTATCCTCCGCTGGCGTTTATGATCCTCGGGTACGTGCATACGCACGTATACGGGAGATGTCCATGCACGCTATAGTGCGACGGTCGTGCACTCATCTATCAAATGTGGCCCTAGACCAGCCACAAAGCGATGAACTCTGTCCTCCATCTCAGCCGCCGTGGCCGGGGCATATCTAGCCAAGGAATCGGGAGGTGTACACAATACTCTTGCACATTCATACCGCCCTCGCTCAATACGTAAGAACCTATACGCTCGGGCCGTCGGACCTGCGGAGGTAAGTAATGGCGAAGAAAAACATCCGAGAACTCTCGCCACACACCTCGGGAGGGGCATTTTCTCCCCTAGATAACTCCCATGTACGATACCACCGTATCGAAATATCCCGAGTCTATATGAAGCCAACTCCAGCGACTCGACCTTATCCGCGTGCGCAACCTTCGAAGGTCCCTGCTGCATACCATCGATGAAATCTCGGGGTCTATATTTTATTTTACCACAAAAAACTCAGGAGGACCTAACCGCGAAGGTCTTAACCCCCGAACCATCGTCCTCGCCATGCGGCCGGTCGACCGACTCGCCGCTTAGCCCTCAGCGCCATCGATCCGGTTAAGAACTGTACGGCATTTCATACATCCTGGCCCTCTGCATCCGGCTAAGGAACTGGGGCTGGTGCTGGAGGCAAGGTATGCGATGTCTCAGACGACCCCTCACTCTGAATCTCATCCTGGGCCCTCGTGGCCTGTCGAGTACGGCTAGTGGCCTTATCGGCCGCTCTCTTGCCCTTCTGGACGGCTATAGCTTTCTTACAGGGCATCACTGAAATCAGAAAAATTCATCAGAAGCGAACGCTTAACACAAGGCTCTATCGCACAATCTAAGAGAGAAAGAATGACATCATCCTAAATGTCCTATAGCCTTCTGTTTATAAGTGTGGTGCACAACGCGCCCATAAACAAGACTTTGCTAGACACGGTCTGTAGACAACCCTAGGATGAAACTGCTCTGATACCACTTCTGTCACGACCCAAACCGATGAGTCGTGACGAGAGTCTGACCTCTAGCGACCAAACACCCTTAAACACGTATCTGAAATATACTGAACATCAAAAGCCCATAAATGGCATAAACGGATCTCATAAGAGGGAAACATCAGAACTCTGTACAATCTGCATATAGATACACGACATGCGGAAGAACAAAGTGCAAAGCCACCAGGGCCGCTACATATATCGTACACAAAAATAGAAGCAGAGCAAGGCTACATCATCGGCTACTATATACAACCGTTCTGCAGGACCTCTACCGGAATAAAGGCCGTAGAAAGGACGGAACAAAGGCCCCGTCATACCTATACGTATACACATCTCAAAGGGCATACCAAAGGCGATCGTAGCTCGGATCAAATGGAGCGTCGACCACCGCTAGATCTAGAGGTCCCACCGAGCCGGACCACCGTCCGTCTCCCCCTGTACCTCGCGGCATGAACGCAGCCCCCCCCCCCCGAGCAACGGGAGTCGGTACGGATAACGTGCCGAGTATGTAAGGCATAAGAACAACATATATACATAAGAATCATGGATAAGATGCGAACTCATAAACCGAAATGACTTCATCGCATGTACTTGTATGAACTAGTATCTCGCTAACTCGCATAAATCCGTGTAACCGACAATGCCTGCGTGGGCACATAATATACACGCTCATACCTATCAATGACGGTCGTGCATCTATATGCGTGTGTGCGTATATAACGCCTGATATGTGTGTGTATATAACGCCTGATGTATGTGCGTATATAACGCCTGTAAGCCTCTATGGCATCTCGTCATATCATATTGGCTCCTCTGTGGCCATAATCAATATCATCACCATAGTAGTAATGCGTATATAACGCCTGATGTATGTGCGTATATAACGCCTGTATCTCTTCTCATACTTTACATATATCTAATATTCGCGTATATAACGCCTTCTAGTCACGGGTCAATGTACATAAATATATAATGAATGTAATGCATGACTAAGTGTATACACAGAACTGGCTACACAAGACTTGGACCCATGAACAGAAGGATTACTCATAAATGGGGTACATGAACATCAAAGACTGAAGTGGTTCTAATGCTTCTAAAAGTAGAGTAATATGGAAGCTCGCTTACTCGCTTGTTGGATCATATCATAGGAGCATGCCAAAAGAAGGAAGGAATGGACTTAACATACCTGGAAGTATACTCAATCGTCCAACTTCTACCTCTCGAACTTGCAAGTCTACAATTAAGATAACATAGGGCTTAATTAGGCTATTTACTTCGCTTACTAACCATCCTGAAATGCGTACAAAGCTCAACGAACTATAGACAATAATTTCCTTTGTAAGCTTACAACTCTCCAACTTCTCATTCGATCCCACATCAACTACAATACTCACATCAACAATGACAACACACACACACACACACATATATATATATATATATCAAAATATACGTAAACCCGTTTCCAATCATCTCTTAAAATAACCCTACACCACTACATTGCCCTTCATCAACTTAACCCTTCCACAATTACCTTCTCTTCACCTAATATCACTAAAACTCTTGATAATCAACTTAAATATAAGAGTAGAAATCACTTACATACCTTGAAGGGTCAAGAATCCCAAGAATCACTTCAACTTTAACTCCCCAAACTTCACAACCTTGAAGAAACCCTAGAAGCAACCTTTCTCTTCACCATCTCAGGTTTACGGGGTCTGGGTCTTGTCAAATCTTCACTAATATGATGAAAAATATTAGGAGAGAATATCTTAGGGTTTTTCTGATTTGCAAAGGACGAAAATATGAAATAGGGTCGTGAACCACCTATTTATACTTGGAAGCCAAAAAGGCTACAGCGGTCCGGTTCGACGAGCGGGTCGACGGCCCGTCGACGGTCCATCGACTTTCCCGTCGACCTGCTCCTGTAGATGTAAGGCTGTGAGATCCTGTCGATGCCGCACGTCGACGGTCCGTCGAACATGTCGACGACCCGTCGACGATGACTAGTGTCCTGCAGATTTTTCTGATTCTGTTCAGATCGCGTCGATTCGATTCGTTCAACTTCTAACTCTATAAATTGCCAGGAATATCTGCTGGTACCCTCGTACACGGGGTAAGACATTTTCTACGTCCAAATTCGGGCTCGAGTCTCTATTCCAAGGGCATACCCGACTAGAAAACCATAGGCTCTACTACTACGAACATGAAGGGTGTAACAGTTCCATCCTTGCAATCCCTTAGCTGTAGATAAATAATCATTTGGAGAGGTAGAGATACTGAGCAAATCAGGAAAAAGATCTTTCAAACTTCCATGCCCGAGCCAGTTGTCTGCCCAAAACAAAGTCTTTCTTCCATTACCAACCTGAATCTTTGAGTTCTTTAAAAGTGTGTCCCAATGAGATCTGATGGACCTCCACACCCCTACTTCATAAGGACTAGTAATAATATTTGTGCACCACATCCCTACCTGGCCATATTTGTCTTAGATTAACCTTCTTCATAAGCTATTCTCCTCCATATTATAACTCCAGAGCCACTTCATCAATAAACTTGCATTTTGAGCATTTAAATCCCTAATTCCAAAACCCCCCTTTGATTTGGAGGTGATTAGGGACTTCCATTGGACCAAATGCATAGCTTGTTTGTCCTTATGTCCTTGCCAAATGAAGTTTCTTCTTAAAGCATCGATTCCATCCCTTACATGGAAGGTAACAGAGACATCACATAAGTGGGGAATGCATCCATCACACTATTTACTAATATAACTCTACCACCCAAAGACAAGTACTGACTTGTCCAGAAAGCCAATCTCTTCTCACATCTTTCAATTACTCCATTCCATATTTCCATGGCCTTGTTTTTAGAGCCTAAGGAAAGGCCTAAATAGATAGTTGGAAGGGCCCCCACCTCACATCCCAGAACAACTGCCAAAGATTGAACATTTTCAACTTCTCCAATTGGAAAAATTGAATTTTTCCTCCAGTTGACATGCAAGCCAGATACTGCCTCAAACAAGATCAAGATGAGCCTGATATATCTAACTTGCTCCACCTTAGCATCACAGAAAAGCAAAGAATCATCAACATAGAGCAAATGAGTTACTTCTACATTGCTATCCTCCCTATTTGCTGCTTTAAAACCCCTTATCCAACCATTCACCTTAGCAATGTTAATCATCTTGTTCAAACCTTCCATAGCAAAGAGAAAAAGGAAAGGTGATAGAGGGTCACCTTGACTCAAGCCCCTTCCTGAAGAAAAGAAACCTATTGGTAATCCATTCACCAACACTGAGAACTTGACTGTCTTGATGCAAAAAGCTATCCAGTTAATCCATTTCCTCCCAAATCCCATATCTTCTACAACTTTGAGAAGAAAGCCCCAATTGACATGATCATAAGCTTTTTCTATATCCAATTTACAGAGAATACCCGGACTACTACCATTAAGTCTAGTATCTACACATTCATTAACAATCAGAGAAGCATCCATGATCTGCCTGCCTTTGATGAAAGCCATCTGATGTCCATCAACCAGTTTTCCAGCCACCTTCTTTAATATCTCAGTGAGCAATTTTGAGATAAGTTTGTATATGCTTCCAATTAGGCTTATGGGCCTAAAGTCCCTAAGCTGTTTAGCCCCTAATTTCTTTGGGATGAGAGCAATATACGAAGCATTGAAGCTTTTTTCAAAGTACTCATTGGCATGAAAGTTGTTGATAGTCCTCATAATGTCATCTTTCACTATATCCCAGCATTTGTGAAAAAACCCCATAGAGAAACCGTCCGGCCCAGGTGCCTTATCTGCAGCACATAACTTCAAACTCTTCAGTACCTCTTGTTCATCAAATTCAGCCTGAAGATCATCCTTTTCATCCACAGATATTTTGTGCCCGTCTTGTAGATTATAAGGAGGTCTACATTCTTTTTTTTTCTTTCTGAATATAAGCCCTGATAGAAGGATACTATTTCATTCTTAATCACTTCTAGGTCAGTGATCAAATTTCCATCCACTTCTAACTTGTCAATGTGATTGAACCTCCTATGGGCATTTGCTACTTTCTGAAAGAACTTGGTGTTTTTGTCTCCTTGCTGCAACCAAGTTACTCTTGCTCTCTGTTTCCATGCTATTTCTTCATATTTGGCAACATCCTGGAATTCCATGATTAGAGAAGCTTTTTCCAGTAGCTCCCCTTCCTGTAAAGGCCTTTGTTCCTACACTAAATCCAGGTTGCTGATTTTTTGCATTAAAGCGGATTTCCTCTCTTTCAGATTGCTTCCGTTTGCCAAATTCCATTCCTTAACTTTTCTTTTAACAATTTCAATTTACCTGCCAGAACAAAATTAGGCCTTCCAGATATATCAAAAGAATTCCACCAAGCCCCCACTCTCTCCTTGAAACCTTCCACCTCCATCCACCAATTTTCAAATTTAAAGTAAGATTTTGAGAAGTTCCAGTCCCCACACTTCAACAATATTGGCCAGTGATCAGAAGTAAGTTTAGGAAGCAACGATCGCTTTACGTTCTCGTAAACTCCTTCCCATTCGAAAGAAAAAGGAACTTTGTCAATTCTAGTTGAGCAATTGTGAATATTACCCCTATCCCATGTATCTGCCCTCCAAATAAGGAGGGTCCACCAATTCTAAATCCTCAATAATTTCATAAAACTCTCTCATAGCCACGGAATTTGCCTACCGCATTTTCTTTCGAAGCAAATGCGGTGATGTTAAAATCACCACAAACCACCCAAGCCCCGTCACTGAGACCTCTATGTCCTGCTAACTCCCACCAAAGCTCCTCCCTTTCCAATTTGTTGTTTGGAGCATGACTCCTGTACAAAACCATGAAAATTCTATGTTACTGAAATTAGAGAATTTACAAGTGATGGAGTAGATCCCCTCATTTATAATCTCCCCCATCCAAACCCTCTTGTCCCATAGAAAAAGAATTCCCCTACTCCTCCCATTTGCCTCCAAGGTGGCATAATCAGCCGACCTATTTCCCAGAAGATGTCTAGCAACTTCCCCTAAATCCCCTTCCATTTTTGTTTCTTGAAAACAATAGATATCCGCCCTCCATTCTAACAATAAAGACTTAATCATCCTCCTCTTGTCAAAATCATTTAAACCCCTCACATTCCAAGAAATTATATCAACTTTCATTTATATCCAGCAGAGTTTTGAGTCCCCCTTGCTTCTCCTTCCTTGAATTTTACCGCAAACTTATGTCTATATAGAATCTAAAACATCAATGGTAAAGCTATATTTAAAGTTGATAAGACTCATAGTTGATTTTTCTTTTTGTGGTGATGAGTTATTTTGAGCTTCTAACAGAAAAAATGACTACTATTGTGAAACCTTGACACGTCTAGAGAATAGACGTACACATAAATTGCACACTCCTCACTGCTTGTTAACTCCCTGGACCCAAAGTATTGGTACAAGGGACGTTTGCGTTACATTGCAAAACAATGAAGTGAGAATAATAGACAACTGCAATAAAAAAGGTGGAGAAAGAGGAAAATTAACACCAATTTAAGTGCTAGTGGCAGTCAGACATTGAAAAAAAAAATGTTATTTAACTCTGCAATATATGATATAAAAAGGATGAAACCTGATCATTTTTTGCTAGTGCTTTTTTGGTTCTCCGACATCCTCGTGGATATAAATTTGAAGGGAATAATGATGTTGAAGAGAGCAGGGAAGTTTTTAACTAACGAAACTAACGTCCACAAGAAATATAGAAGAAAATAAAATCAAGTCTTGAAATAGTAATTATACTATTTTGTTTATGTTTGTGTATTCCTATCTCATTGCAACAGATTACACACAAGGAGCACCTATACACGAACAATTAGAAGCTTTCGAGTTTCACAAGGAATACATCCACATATGAGCCTTTTGAATACCTTAAATAATAGCGGATGCCCAAATAGGAAGTGATTCAACCCCAGAAAGGAAACCACTCTGTTGAAACTGGATTTCAATTCTGCCAGATAGCTGGGTCCTCTTCTACTCTTCTTCAACTGTTGTCTCTCTTGTGGAGCATAGGTTAATTACTTAAAAAATGCAACAGGATTTCAATTCCGCCTGGAGAAAATGTAGCCCTAATAGAACATGAAAAGGGAAAAGAAAACACTAGAAGACGATGGGAACCTAGATATGAAAGATAGGGATATGCTATGCCTATTGCGGTCTAAGATGGAATACACATATTAGAAGATTGTGAAAAATCGAATATGCCCTTAGCTCTGAATTTATTGACATGTAAGCAGGCAATATATATATATTGCATGTATGAGATCTCAAAGAAACGTTACGAATCTATCGGAGTGACGTAATGTTATATCCCATATTTTTGCACATTGGGATATTTTAAGCTAATCGCGACAAGTTAAGGACAAGACAATTTTGGGATACGAGGTAGAGATTTTTAACCTCCGATTTTGTTTTAATGCACAAGTTGCTTATAAATTTTATTTGGTATAAAAATATTAATGGATATTAGGGATTAATTAACCATGATTAGATTATTAAGTGGGATTAAAAAATTTAATTACTTCATTAATTGGCCATTGTGGCATAGGTGGGCCCACCCATGGTTTGGCCAAATTTGATTGGCTCAAGCCATGAGTGGGACATGTGTCCAACACCTAGGCATCATATAAGTAGTAAATTGATGACAAGGAAAGTCATTCTTCATCTTCACAACATTAGAAAACCTTAGAGAGGGAGAGAGAAGCTCTCGGCCATGGCTGGCCGAGATTGAAGCTTTGTGTATTGATCAAAAAATAATTTTCTTCAAGTATTTCAACCCTTTGGAAGGTGCATAGCAACGTGGAGTAGCCATTGGAGTAGCAAGAACAAGTATTAATTCAAGGCACAAATTCTAGCTAAGTTGAGAAGTCAAGTGTTAAGGTAAGGTTTAATTTTCTCTTGCATGAATTAGGGGTGGTTTTGAACGTGTTGTAGTGTGTAGAAATGAATGAAATTCATGGAACTATATGTGTTGATGTTGAAGCCGTGTAGGGGCTGTTTGTGTATGAAATGGTGAATTGATTTTACTTGATATTTTGGTTGTTGTTGTTATGGATTTTATGATGAGAATGAAGAGTTTAATGGTTTAAGTTGGAGTTGTAATTGTTTGTGGGCTGTTGTAGAAGTTAATATAATGTTAATATAGTTTGTTGCATTTATGTGAATGATGTTGTTAACGTGTGGTTGTTGGTATAGTTCATGAAGTTGGAAGAAAAGAATGTGTTGTTGTTATTCTTGTTGAACTTGGAAAGTTATATGTTGTGTTGTGTGTTGGTTGGGCTGTTTTGGAGGGTTATATGGGCTGTCCGGAGTGTCCTCGAGTCATGTTTGAATAGTCTCGGGTTGATACTTAAATGCATGATTAGTGATGTTGACTTGGTTGTATGTAGTGGATTAGAATAGAAGCGAAACGTCGTCTAATTATCCAGAAAGGAGTTACTAACGTTAGAATACGTTTTGAATTCCCCGTGGCTTAACCGTAGTTCTTGACGTCTTAATATAGGTTGAGACACTATTGGGCAGCGTATACGTGTCGTGTTGCGAGTAAACGCTAAAGGTATGTAAAGCCTATCCTTTCTTTCTTTTGGCATGTCCTAGATGTAAGTATGATACGATATGAGCTTCGGGGTAACTCTATTCATAAGTTCCGAGCATGTTTATGATTCTTATTCACTTCTTGATGTTAGACTTCTTAATATAGTCGAGCTACTGCCCTAGAATTTCTATATGATTGGATAGTAAACGATGCGTAAAAGTTCCTATCCTTGAAAGACTTCATAATAACTAATGACCATAACTTTCATAAGCTGTTTCGTATTAATCTGATACATGTCTATGATCCCTAAGGCTTTATTTTGATATAGTTCATAATGATATTCAAAGAGTACTGAGTATGCCTATCGTCCTGATACTCGGGCGTTGGTTAGTCTACTTATCTATTGAGTCTCAAAAGATGATTTATATGCATATGGTTGTTCACTACTCTGCTCGTGCATACTGTTATTACATCTTTCACCGAGTCCCTCACTAGAGGGCCGGGTACGATATATATATATTATGGTGTTATGTTGTGTTATGGTGTTATCTTTGTGTTATGGTGCTATCTTGTGTTACGGAGCTATCTTTGTGATACGGAGCTATCTTTGTGATACGGAGTTATCTTTGTGATACGGAGTTATCCCGTGATACGGAGTTATCTTTGTGTTCGGAGTATCTTGTGTTATGGCGCTAAAGACGGGGTGGTGACCATGTTCACCGAGTCCTATAATGGACCGGATATGATATATGATATTGACATGCATGATTTGTGTTTCAAAAGCAAGCATTTTGGTATTCGTTATTGTACTCGTTTTCTCGTACTTCTTATTTCGGTTATAATCCCGTTTCGTATTTCATGCTTTATATACTCGACATTTTTCGTACGGCCCCTTTCTTCGGGGGCGTTTCATGCCCGCGAGTACGTACGCTCGTTTTGGTGATCCGCCAGCTTAGGATATCTATTCTACTATCTTGGAGCGCTCCCTTGTTCCGGAGCCTATATTTTTGGTACAGATCCTTTTGTTGTATATATATGCTTAGCCAGGGGTACGGCGGGGCCCTGTCCCGTCATATGTTACTGTTGTCACTCTTAGAGGTCTGTAGACATATGTGTGGGTTGTGTATAGTTACTGTTCAGTTGTGTCTGTATGACTTATGTTTTGGGACGTTTCCATTAGTAGTGGCAGCCTTGTCGGCTTGCGTATATGTATATGTTTTGGGATGTTGTGTGTAGTGGCAGCCTTGTCGGCTTGCGTAGATATATATATATACATGTTTTGGAAGCTGTGTGTTATGATAGCCTTGTCGGCTCGTGTATGGCTGGGACGTTCCCCTATATTATGATAGCCTTGCCGGCTTATATACGATGTTATACGTTGAAAGTTGTAACTCCTCAGGAGACAGGTTGTTGTGATATGTATATATATGCGACAGTTTTGAGACGACGTCATGCCTTTCTATATATAAGTTCTTTATTATGCTAGTTGTGGACGATTATAGTTATCAGGTGTATACGAGTGTCCAGCTCGGACACTAGTCACGGCCTACGGGGTTGGGTCGTGACACGTAAGGTCGGTATACCTCCGATTACCATTATGGAACTATCATCGTGAACATATTTCACCTTGAAGGAACAATAACCATAAGATGAGATTAACAATCATAAACAAGATCAATAATCATGAGGCAAAATCAATAATAGCATAAGAGAATCAAGAACATAAGCTTCTAATATTTCTAGGAATGGAGTCAATGTAGATATCATTCGTATAAGCTCGTATCAATAAAATCATGCCATAAGAAAGAAAGGGATAGCCTTAACATACCTCGTTGTCTACTTATCCACTCAACGTCTATCCTCCCGACCTTGCAAATCTACATTCAAGATGATTCATACTATGGTTAAGTCATGGAAGCTCTCATAAGGTCAAGCTAAATTAATTGGTAAGCTAATGAAATCGGACAAAGATTTCCTCCGTATCATCTACTTCCACCAACTCCCAAAACTACAATAAAAACATCAACAATACCATAACCAAAGGGTTACATTCAAATTATACTCAATTCAGTCCCAAAACGTCTTTTCATATTCAATTCTTAACAACAACTTCATCACAACACCTTATGACCTTTCTTCCAATTTCTTTTCCTCAAATCTTAGCATAATGACCAAATAAACTCATAAACATAAAACTAAGATGAAATCTTACCTCAAAATTCAAGAACACTTCACCTTAAAATACTCTCCAAAGCTTTTACAAGAAGAAGAACTAAGTTTAAACCTCACTTTGAAATCCAAAGTACTTTGATCCTCACTTTGATCTTTGATTTAAGCTTGGAAAAGCATTTGAATATACGTGGAGAGGTCTCTAGAGCTTTCTTGAACTTGGAGTTATGTTTAAAATGTTTTAAATGAAGAGGGGTCGTGATATATAAAATCAACAAAATCCACTGACATCACAAAATATGGGCCGCATTTCTGGCCGTATAACATTATACGGCCAACCCCCTAGCCGTGTAACATTATACGGTCCGTTAAAGGGGCCGTAGTTTTCCACCTAAAAAATTATGCTCTCTGTAAATTTTTAAAATCCTTGAATACGGTCCATATCTCAAAATACGGACCATATCTCAATTATATGGCCCATATCCTATTTTTCCCAGAAACAACTTTTGACGAACCTTTCCGCTTCGATTTACTTATTCTGTAATCCTTCCGTAACTTACCAAACATAAACTTAAACACTTATAAGCATAAGTTAAGCATGTCCAACCTCATATAACCTCGAAGGCAAATCTCGGTGTCTAAAACTAAGACAACTAACGTACAACGAATCTCAATGCATAAAACTACAACGTGTAACATGTATGTTGTATTAATTTCTTCTTTATTTATTTTTCGTATGTTCTCTCTATGATTTCTCTTTAGTTTAATTTTTGTATGAATTTATGATTGTCGTAAAGTATGTAATTTCTTTTGGTCGAAAATAGTAACTTATGACTTAGTTAGAATTCTGCTAACTATTAACCAAACAGTTTTTTCCTATGGGATGAATTTTACGTCCGGATATTTATATAGAAATGGCCAAGTGAGTGTAATTTTTTGTTGTAAGGCGAAACTCTCAAAAATATTTTAAAAACTCTGACTTAGATACCCGTTATATTAAATATATATTAAATAAAGACATTGTTATTTATATAAAAAGGGACATAAATTTTCTTCAAACTCAACATTTTAGGAAATCAAGAAGATAATTGATATTCTTATATCTTTTTTTTTTCTTTTTTCCTTTATACAATTTCTCGTACTTCTCTAAGTTTTATTGTACAAGAAAAAAATATCAATTACTACTTCTCCATTCATTTATATTATTGAATGTAAAAATTTAATGGTCTTTATTTTTATTACTCCCACAAGTTTTGATTATTATAACCACTTGAATAATTATGTCATGTTCATGGCATTATTTGGTATTACATATTGTAGTCCTATAAATAGATGCATTGTAAGATTTTATTGCAATTAGGTATAATCACATTAGTCAAGACTATCGCCCATTAGATATTGTAAATTTACAAATATAGTCCATTTAAAGTCGGACCATTTGTACGCTTTTATGGATATCTTCTAACATGTCATATTGCTTAAGGTATGGAATTTTCCAGCATATTATTGAAAGTACTTAATATTTCTGATTTATGTTATTGTGGTCCGACCCTTCACCAGGCCTCGAGCATAACTGAGCCTAGATTATTGGGCTGCCTTTATATATGTGTGTTTGTGTGTGTGTAAATTGTAAATACCTTTCTATCTATATTATATTTAATAAATAATTGGTGTTGACAAATTCACTAGTTACATTACACACAGATTGGAGGCGGAGATATTCCAGATTTGGCAGAGGGTCAAACTGTCCATTTCCTTCTTCCACTGATCCGAAATCACAAGAACAGTTCCCAACATGTAGTGCTTTTAATTCATCGAAACTGTTGTAGGCAATCAACTTTCTGAGACCCTTGCAATTTTCCAAGTACAAATCTGAAGCAAACTGCAACATGCCTGAAAGCACTCTATCACACTTAACATTTAACTTTATATTATTGTTCTAACCAAAATATTTCATCAAAACACAATCTGATACAAAAAATGATATTGTCAGAAAAACATCGAAATCCAAGAGCATGTGCTTCACTTTTGAATGTACAATTTAAGAATGCTCTAAGTGTATAAAAACCGGAAGCAATACCTATTTATTTCAAATAAAAAAGAAGATCACACAACACAACCGAAACAAGAAATTACTGAGTGTACAATCAAGCAATCAAAATATCGGAACCAGAAAAAATGGTACAAACAAGGAACAGTTATTCACAGAGTAAAACTCAAGACATGTGACAGGAAATTCATCAAAGCAAACTCCACCAATCGGCTTTAGCTCAAAACTCTGTGTCTCTGGTGCAGAAAGTTACTTCCTCTGCTTTTTTATTCACTCCCGAATGAGGCAACAAGAAGTGAAGCTCAACATACTCGTTAACATTTGAATGATAAACCATTTATACTAGTGTTATTAACAATATTAAATTTGGTTCTAGAGTCATATTCTGAGGGTGTGTTTGGTATGACGGAAAATATTATTAGAAAATGACTTCTTTTTTTTTTTTTTAATATTTGGCTGTCAGAATATATTTTCCGGGCAAAACATTTTGCATCGAAAGAGGTAAAATGACTTCCCTCACTTTTGGCGGAAGTATTCTTTTTCATTTACAATTATCCCTAACTCAACTTCATATCATTACTTTAACCAACATTTAGACATCTTTAACACTTAAAAAATATACTGTCCTATTTGCTAGTATTTTTATCTATAAATAAATATATTATCCACTCTCCAACCAAACAACGTAAAACATTTACCAGGAATATACTTTTTGGAAATGACGTCTGTCATGCCAAACACCCTGTCAAACTCTTTTTTGTAAAGCATAAGTTTTCCGAGGTAAATCGAAGAGGGGATCTAAAACCTTGTAGAAATGTTCAGTCCAGGGAGGTAATGAAAGAATTTTAAAAGAAAATTTCATTTTGTACAATCATCAGAAAGAGAAGGCTTCAGTTAAAAGTGGTGGAGGGAGGAGACAAAATGGAAGAATTGGATCAAATTTGTATTCATCACTTTCAGAATCTCAAATTTAAATACTCTCCATTTCATGACTTCCCTTTTCCTTTAGCTACAAAATGTTAGAAACTGGATCATATCTCAAAGCTACACCGGTAGACTATGTGTTCACCTTTCTTGTAAAGTAATCTCGGCATCAAACCCAAAGAAATAAAAAATCAAGGCCCAAATTAGTTATATAGAAAAGGATGCTAGAGGACAAATAATCAGATTATTACCTTTGGCAGTTTTACAATGGTAGGAACCAATGCTCTAAATTTGACTTGAAGTTATCGTCCTCCCACTGCAATTGGCTCCACCATTCTGATGGTCCTCGTATTTTTTTGATGTTCTTGGAGGTTTGAATAGAGAGTGGCAACTTCCTTATTTGATTGCACCTTCTCAAGGTAAGTTCCTCCAGGTGTTGATGTTTCCTTATATAGTTTTGAAAAATCATTACCTTGTGAGCTAGCTTTTGGGATTAAGTTAGACCCGAGGTGAATTTTTCTTAACAATTCTGACTAGTGTGTGCAGTTCTATGCTACTTTGCATTTACTCGAGATGCCTGTCCTTTTAGTGATGCAGTGGGATGCCTCTAGCTGAGTTTTGCGGAGCAGCCCCTAATCCAAACACACACCTAAGTAATTAAATACCTAGACAATCTAGGATATGAAGAAAGAAAGGGTTAATCTAGAATTGAAATGCAATCAATTAACTCAAAGAAACAATGAAGAGAATCTAGGAACTAATAAGATTAACATTCAAATAAGAGATATAATCCAAAGGGAGAAGAGATATGAACTCATACATGAATTGCCTACTTGTAGTAATTTTAGAGAGATTCAAGAGAAGGTAAGGGACAAATGCACAACTCTCAAAAGAGTCATCTACCCTAATCATCCAATATAATCTATCCTCCAAAAGAAAGACATAATAGCCTATTTATACTAGGGTTTATTATCTAAGCAAAAATACTAAAATATCCTTTAACTAATGGGCATCCAATATAAGACTGAAGACGTGGGCCTTCTTTCTTCTTTTGGGTTTCCAATTGTCTTAGATCTTGTTCTCCACCCTTTAAATATCCACATAAGCATATTGTGGATCTTGAAGCTAAGAAAGAAGCCTCCAATTTCATGATAGCCACCTCGTATCCCATCACCAACTGTGAAGCCAATTAGCATCACAATAAGCATGTGACATTACACTTCACACTCACAATGACGAATATCAGTTGGTCGTTTTGTGGAAGATGTAATCTGCTGTAACCTGCAGGGATAGACTCTCTAAAATATATATTTCCAACTGATTTATTAGTTTCCAAAAAAAAATTCTTCTCTGAATGGCACTTCAGCTCGTAATTATGCAAAATCAAGGAGATGTGCTACATACATTTTTAATGTGCAAATAAAGAATGCTCTAAAAATTTAATCATAGAAGCAATACCAGTTTATTACAAATAACAAGATGATCACACAACACAACCAAAAAAATAAGAAAGTACTCAGTGTACAGTCAATCAATCAAAATATGAGAACAAGAAAGAAAAAGAGTACAAGCAAGCAACAGATAGGAAAATACATCACAGCAAACTCCACCAAATAAGTTTAGCTTGAAACTCAGTGTCTCTGGTGCAGGAAGTTCCTTCGTCTGCCCTTGTAGACTGAACGAGGCAACAACGAGTCAAGTTCAACACACTTGATAACATTTGAATGATAAACCACTTCTGCATTGGGTATGGCTGGAAAATATTTTTCACTCTCCAACAAAACAACAAAAGACATTTCCCAGGAATATATTTTTCAAATAATAAGTCCTTTTTAGAAAAATAAATTTCCTCATGCCAAACACACCCTCAATATCTTTTTGTAAAGCATATGTTTTTTCGAGGTAAAGTTAAGAGTGGATCTAAAATAATTTGGGCATCTAACCCAAAGCCCATTATAAACCAAGAAAAAACAAATGAAGCCCCAAATTATTTACAGAAAAGGATACTAGAGGACAAATAATCAAGTATAGTATAACTGACACTTTCATAATTGAGAAATCTTAAAGTTAGTTGGCGCATCACCTGAAATGCAGTGGAAGTAACCTCAACTTTGATCCTTCTACTTGGGTAGGAAACAATGCTCTACATTTGACTTGAAGCTGTCGGCATCCCACTCCAATTGGCTCCACCATCTTGATGATCCTCGTATTACTTTGATGTTCTTGGAGGTTTGAATAGAAAGAGGCAACTTCCTTATTTGATTAGGACCTTCTATGCTAAATACCTCCAGGTGTTCCCAAGTACTCTGTGGCTCCCCCAAGGTTCCTAATTTTGGTGAGTCTCTCAACCAAAACTTCCGAACTCTTGGAATTTCTGAGTTGACAAGTCTCGTCTGACTTGAGCCGCATTGCACAAACAACTCTACCAGCTGGTCACAATAGAAAATATCAATTTCTTCCAAGTGCTTGGGTACAGAAAAAGCTCCACCAATGTTAAAAAGACATTTTAAACTTTGACAATAGGCCACATTTAGTCGGCATAATTTTGAAAACCTTAAGTTGAGCGAAATCAGAAACTCTCTAAATAAAATACACTGTCGAGATAGAGAAGTTCCAGATTTGGCAAAGGGTCAAACTGTCCACCTCCTTCTTCCATTGGTCTGAAATCACAAGAACATTTCTTAATGTTGAGTGTTTTTAATCCATCAAAACTGTTGTACACAATCAACTTCCTGAGACCCATGCAATCTCTCAAGTACAAAACTGAAGCAAACTGCAACATGCCTGAGAGCTCTCCGTTACTTAAACTTTCACAATTGGAGACAACTATCATCCTTGTTGACTTGTTGAATGGTAAATACATTTTAGTTTCGCCAACATCAATGCAAAATCTTTTCAATCTAGTCGTCCAGGTGTAGTCTCTATTGAAAATTGATGAGCTATCCACTCTAATGAAAAGAGAAGTCAGATTGTGTAGAACTGTTACCTTCTCAAAAAAAAAAAAAGTCATATTATGTAGAGATGATATCTCATCAAAAGATGTTGGTCCGATATGAATCCCACCACTCCGCCACCAGTTTATGATATTTAACATTTAAATGTTAGAAAAATTGAGGAAAAATCCTTGGTCGATGCTCTCCAAAATCAGCTGCAGGCAGATTTAATAGCCTCAAATTTGTCAACTTGTCCATTCCTTGTGGCAGACAACATAACATTGTATTAGCACAATCAAGCACTTGCAAAATAAAATTTTACCAATAGGTGGTAACTCTTTCAACCAGCTGCAACTTTGTAGTATTAGAGCATGTAGTTGATATAAACTATTGATTGAAGAAGGCAGTGCTCCAATACGAGTTTCACTCAGATTCAGAACTCCTAGGGCTGGAAATGCCAAAAAGAATTCGCAGGGAATTTTCTCAAGGGGATTATTATCATCCAAAAGTAAAGTTGTTGTCTCTGGGCATTCCGTGAAGTAATCAGGTAGACGTTCAATTCTGTTGCTTATGAAAGATATTCTCTTGACTGAATAAGATATTTAATATGTGATATCTCAACCAACCCAATTCCAACTTGAATAAGAGAATTGTGTTCATCCCCAAAGGAATTAGCTATCCATATAGCAACATCACGAACCACATCATGCATCTTCACAGAATCCATCTTATTGTTTTCTAGCAAGCAGGGAGTTTTTACTCTCAATCATTGTGATTCCCCTATTGTAGGCTTCTTCGTATGTGTCATGATCACCAAGGAATCCCTTTGCCCACCAGCAATGTATGAGATCATCTGTTGGAATAGCCGCCAGATATAAGGAGCAATACAAGAAACAACTTTGAATGTCACCTCTCTTTTTGTGCACATTTTTGCTTCTTTGCTCTGAGGATAATTCAATATCCGGAGATTCTAAAGAATCAAAACTCCACTTGATGACCTTGTAAACCTTATCTTTTACATCTTTGTTATGAGGTTCGGACATTCTAAGTGATTTCAAAGCATCTTCCCAAAGCTCAACCCTCTTCTTCTTTCTCATAGATGTTCCAATAACAGTGATTGCTAAAGGTAATCCACCACACTCTTTTGCAATTTCCTTCGCGAAGGGATGAATATGCTTCAGATTGGCATCATCTCCCGCATTTTTGACAAATAGTTGCCAAGAGTCATCCTCATCCAATGTGGAAACATTCATTTTGGTGCTGTTCTAATTTGTCTACAAACATCCAAAAAACGAGAAGCTAAAATTACCTTGCTTCTTGCGGCATCTTCAGGTTGGGGCACACCTACATGATCCAAATTTATAGGTTCCCAAAGATCATCTAGTATAAGAAGGAAACTCTTTTCTTGCTTAAGCCTTTGATAGATTTTGCTGGCAATGCTTTCCACACTCCCCTTACCTACCTCTAGGTTTAATCTGTTGGCAATTTGTGCTTAAATATTTCTTATGTCTATTGGCGGTTTGGGCACTAAAACCCACACCACAATGCCAAAGGATAGTTTGGAGCTTGACGCAAGAATCTTTAGGAGCTCATTGTTCAGATTCTTCACCAATGTCGTTTTGCCGACACCACCCATACCCCATACACCAATGATGCATACCTGAAAGGATTCAAATATCCCAAAACATAATTTACCCATGAGTGAAAGATATAACAATGATTATATAGAAGAAATTCAACAAACTTGAGAAAGAACGAGGTGGGAGGATTTAATCATTCATTAATAATCTCTTGATCTTAACTTTCTCAACTTAATCCCCACTTAACCTCCCCAGGAAAAGAGGTCATAGCACCCTTATTTAAAATAGTATAAAATCCGCTTTGACTAAGCACCATTTTGACTACAAAACCTTATGTTACTAGTTAATTACTTAAATTTATCATCCAAATCTCAGAAATAACACATTAAAGTAAATTTTAAATTTTTTGTAACAATAAAATCATCCAATTTAACCTAGCTTCCCAAGAAGGTCATTTTAACGGAAAATCAACTCTGCAGTGCCCAAAAGATGACGTGACATGTTAAACTACCCACTAAACTTTCGAATTTCGCAAATGGTCATCCAACTTACGACTTTCTGTGAAGGCTGTGTTAAGTTTGATGATTTTCTTGTTAAAAAAAAAAAATCAAAAGTGATTTTATTGTTTGTTTTCATAACTGGGATGAACATTTAAGTAAGGGAAAGGCCATGAATTAGCAACTAGCAAATCCGAAGATATTTAGAATTAAATCTAGGATTAATTCCAACAAAACCTTATCATCTTCTAACAGTTGGAGGATTTTGTTGAGATTTGTTGTTGCTGCTGATTGGCCTTCTACTGTGTCCTCGGATGAACTCTAACTCTTTTCATCTGGTACTCTGGAAAAATACTTTAATTTAGAAAGCAAACATATAGGAAGGAAAAGAAGAAAAGAGATGTCACAAGTCACTAGCAAGACATAAGATTATATAGACGGTAAAGGGTCAAAAATACCCTTGACCTTTCAAATATTGTTTATTGATACCCTCTTTTATACTTTTCGTCTATTGTCTAATTAAACCCCTACTGTTATATTTTGGTGCTGATTTGCCCCTAATTTAGACAGAGTGACACGTTTCAATCTCACAATAAAATAGCCCATCCCCAATTTTAATTGAAACCCACCCCTCATTTGACCCACTACCCGACCCAGTTGCCCCTAAACTTATTGAACTCATAAATAACCAACCAAACACATGATAAATGTGGGACTCGCACTAAACCCCTCATCATCTTCAAAAACTAGGTGCTTTACCATTAAATCTTTTCTTGCATCGGCTTTTTTTAACCTTTCGATTTCTTTAATGGAGGAGCCAAACTTAGGAATTTGCGAAGCCAAGGCTTATGATGGAGCATGCATTAGTACCAGAAATAAGGATTTTGAGCACTGTGCTAAATGGGTTGATTTGAGCAGTGTGTTAATTGTAGTACTTCGGGTGTTGAAAGATTTGAAAAAGGCTAAGGAAATGATGAATTGGGTTGAGAGCTAAAATATCAAACACACAGAGCAGTGCCGGCTTGATGGCTAGGCCAGTAACGCGTTTGCCTTAGGCCACCATTTTTGGGGGTGCCCAATTTTTACCATAATAGGTTAATAGATTTTTTTCTTTAAAAAAATATATTTGGAATTTTTAGTAAAAATAACAATTTTTTTTGTAAAAATTAAAAGTGGGAATGAGAAAATTAATTTGGGCCTTTTATGTTGTTGTAATAGATTTATGTTAATCATGAATGTTCTTTAAAATATACTCAGATACTCTGATATTGATGATTTAGACTTACTTTATGAATTAAAAATGTTAAGAAAAACATTACAAGTAGAAAATAATATTCTAATTGATATACTTAGTTGGGTAAAAAGACTTGATTCCTTTTCAAATGCATATATTGCTTTTATATAAAATTATGTTAAAAGTTGCCTCAATGAAAAGAACTTTTTCAAATATTAAAATTTATAAAATATCACCTAAGATCAATAATGTCTCAAGAGATATTAAATCAATTAGCTATATGATCAATTGAGAAAATATTATTAGAAGGAATCATTATAAAAAAGCTAGAAATATAGATGTCAAATAATATATAAGTGAACTTTTCTTTTTAGGGAAAACAACACAAAAGACCCATAAAAGTCAAAATATTTCCCCTTCCCTGTCCCCTTAGAATTTAATTGCAATTGCTGCCTATGCGGAACAAAAATTTCACCCGTAACCCCCTAGAATTGAGGCTTCCATTACGCTGTCAGCTACCCAATTGTTCCGACTCTTTTTCTTTTGGTATGTTTCCTAATCTCCTTTTAATTTTTTTTTTTTTTTTTACAACTGCTTGTGTCTTAGTCTCCATAATAAGACTCTTAGTTGTCTCACGTTCTTTTGTTATTTTATTTGTTTTCCTTTTTTAATTAGTTTATCTTCTTCTTATTCTTCTTTTGTTCTTTCTTTATTTTTGTCTTTTTTTTCTTTTATAAAATACAAAAATAAAATATTAGCTTTATAGTTTTAGATTAATAAAACATAGAAAAATTAAATAATTAGATTACAACAAGAAATATTATTAAAAACATACTACAGTCACTAGCTTATTTTTTAAAATTTAAATTTATAAAAAAGTTATATTTTAATAATTTTCTCTTTTGGCAAATGAAAACAAAAGTTATCTGTATCTCTAATATGACTACAATTTTTTTGTAATTTTTTAATATTTTGCTAAAAATGATAGTATTAAGCTTAAGCTCTATTTGTTGAATTTTTTTTTTTATACTTTTTTTCTTTTGAAGGAAAGAATTTGTCGTTTATGATACCTTTATGTGAGCACCATAAAGGACTAAGAAACTTTTTTTGTAGGAACAAATCCCTCCTTTATGACACCATGTCAGTATACTATATATATACCATGTGACTATCATAGAGGATTGTTTAAGGAATGAACCAGTCTCTATTCTATCCTGTTAGTATATGATATATACCATGTGGGTATCATATAAGACTGAGCTCTTTTTGAAGGAATGAATTATTCATTTATGATACCTTGTCACCATATGATATATCATGTGGGGTCAATCATTCATGATACCTTGTTAGTATATGATATATGTCATGTGGGTATCATAAAGGATTGTGTTATGTTTTTCTTGAAGGAATGAACCAGTCCTCTATTATACCCTGTTAGTATATGATATATACCATAGGGGTATTATATTGGACTGAGGAGTGTTTTTCTTGAAAAAACGAACCAGTCCTCTAGGACACTCTATCAGTAGATGATATATACCAAAGAGATATCATAGAGAACAAGGAGTGTTTTCTAAGAAACAAATCATTCCTCTATGATACTCTGTCAGTAGATGATATATACCATGTAGGCATCACAGATGACTAGTACTATTGGAATGAATCTGTCATCCATGATACCCTATCAATATATGATATATATCAGGCGGGCATCATAGAGGACTGCTTTAATGAACTGTCAGTCCTCTATGATACCCTGTCAGTATATGATATACCATGTGGATATCATAGAGGACTGAGTAGTATCTTTTGAAGGAATGAATCAATCTTCTATGTTACCTTGCCAATATATGATATATACCATGTGGGTATCATAGAGGATTGAGTTGTCTTTTTCTTAAAGGGATAAATCAGTCCTCTATGATACTCTGTCAGTATATGATATATACCAGGTTGGTATCCTAGAGGACTAAGAAATATTTTTTATATTTGATAAGGAATGAATTAGACCGCATGATACCCTGTAAGTATATGATATATACCATACGGGTATCATAGATGATTGAGTTGTGTTTTTCTTGAAGGAATGAGTCAATTACTGTGATACCCTATAAATATAAGATATCTACCATGTGGCCGTATCATAGAGGATTGAGCTGTGTTTTTCTTGACTGAATGAATCAATCTCTATGATACCCTATAAGTATATGATATACACCATGTGAGTATCATAGATGACTAAGCTCTTTTTCTGAAGAACGAGCCGGTCTTCTATGATATCTTATCAGTATATAATATATTGTGAGTCATTCATCCATGATACCTTGTGAGTATAGATATATACCATGTGGATATCATATAGGATTAAGTTGTATTTTTCTTGAAGGAATAAACCAGTCCACTATGATACCACAGCATGAGTATATGATATATACCATCGGGTTATCATAGAGGACCGTGGAGTGTTTTTCTTGAAAAAACGAACCAGTCCTATAAGCCAAAATTCATAGTTTGAGAATTAAGCATAAAGCTCACAGTCTTGAAGTGTCTGCAACACTATTCTGAGATGTTCTGCATGTTCAACCTCACTACGGGAGTACACCAAAATATCATCAATGAAGACGATGACGAATAAATCAAGATAAGGCTTGAAGACCCGATTCATAAGATCCATGAAAGCAGTTGGTCCATTTGTCAACCCAGACGACATGACAATAAATTCGAAATGACCATAACGGGTTCTGAAAGTGATTTTTGGAATATCAACTTCCTTAACCTTTAACTGATGATATCCTAATCTGAGGTCAATCTCTGAATAGCACTGGGCACTTTGAAGTGGGTCAAACAAATCATCTATCCTGGGAAAAGGGTATCTACTCTTAATGGTGACCTTGTTCAACTGACAGTAATCAATGCACATGCGTAAGGAACCATCTTTCTTTCGGACAAGCAAGACTGGCGCACCCCAAAGTGAGACACTAGGCCTAATAAACCCCTTATCAAGGAGATCTTTCAAATGGGCTTTTAACTCTTTTAACTCTGCTGGAGTCATTCTGTATGGCGGAATGGATATCGGCTGAGTGTCTGGAAGTAGATCAATTTCAAAGTCAATCTCCCTATTATGAGGAACTTCGGGAAGATCTTCTGCGAAGACCTCTGGAAACTCATTAACGACTGGTACGGACTGGAGGGCTAGAGTCTGGGCATCAGTATCCCTGACTCGAACTAAATGATAAATATACCCCTTGGAAATCATCTTTATGGCTATTAGATAGGAAATAAACCTACCCTTGGGTACTACTGAATTGCCCTTCCACTCTATAACTGGTTCGTTAGGAAACTCAAATCTCACAATTTTGGTTCTACAACCTACTGTGGCATAACATGAAGATAACCAATCCATACCCATGATTATATCAAAGTCTACCATCTCCAACTCTGCTATGTCGGCTATGGTTCTGCGGTGATAGACTAAAACTAGGCAACCCTTATAAATACGTCTAGCTATAACTGATTCCCTAACTGGGGTGGACACCTCAAAGGGATTATGCAACTTTTCTGGTTCAATCCCAAATTTCTTAGTAACAAATGGGGTCACATAAAATAAGGTGGATCCTGGGTCAATAAGGGTATAGACGTCAAAAGTGAAAATTGTTAGTGTACTGTGACAACATCTGCACGTGCCTCTGTATCTTGATGACCTGCCAGCGCATACAAAAGGTTCTGACCACCGCCCATATTGCCGGACTTCGCGGCTCCACGCCCCTGCTGAGCTTGAGAATTACGAGGAGTTGCTGAATTTGTGGACTGGGCCACATTACCTCCGGTACCTTGTCTAGCTGACGGACAATCTCTCTAAAAATAACCCTGCTGGCCACACTCATAGCAAACATCCATACACATGCGATACACCACTGGGTGTCTCTTACCATACTTGCTGCACACCAGAATATCATAAGTCTTCTGACCCACACTAGCCTGAGAATAGGAGTAAGTCGGCCTGGAATTTTATCTCTTTTGATCATTCCTGAACTTTGGGGCCAGGACCGGCTACCCGATGGAGCGGGTCCACGATAACACATTTGTTCTTAAAAGAATTACGCCTCCGCACTCCCCCATAGTAGAAGTTACTGCGGACTTAGCTCTTTTACTGATTTCCCTCTCTTTCTCTTTCTGAAGAGCTTATTCTTCTTTCATTCGGTCCTCATTACCTTGCACAAAAGCAACCATCTTGGCAATGGTCATGTTGTTATTCTGAGCAACCATATTTGCATTACTGTGCAAATCAGATTTGAGTCCAAGCACAAATCTCCTAACTACGGCCTTCATATCGGGGACCATATGGGGAGCATGCTTGGCCAACGAAACGAACTTGTGATAATATTCTTGGACTGTCCTGTTATTCTGCCTTAGTCTCTCGAACTCAATAAAATTTGCTTCCCTGACCTTAATTGGCATGAAATGGTCAAGAAAAGAATCTGCAAACTCATCCCAAGCAGCAGGAAGTGCATCTTCCCTTCGAAATTGTTCCCATGACTCATACCAAATATGGGCCACATCCTGTAAGTGAAAACCACCAAACTCCATTGCTTCTATCTCAGTAGCATGCATAATGCGGAACACCTTTTGCATCCCATTTATATAGTTTTGTGGATCCTCCTTTGCCTTAGTCCCTGTGAACACTCAAGGCTTCATCCGCAAGAATTCTTGTGTCCTGGAACTAGTAAACCCTCCACTAGCACTAAAGCTAGGAGCCGTTTCCTGACGTTGAGCCCGATTAGCAACGATCTGGGTAAGCAACTGCATAGCTCTCCTGACATCCATATCTGAAGCACTAGGAGATGTAGGCCATTGCGAGCTGCCGGGTACGAAGCCGGTTAATGAGTCTGAACGCCTTCTTCCTGAACTGCATCAGCGGCAGCCCTTTGGCTGGTAGGCAAGTCCTCTTCATGTACTTTCTTTTCGGAGCCATTTTTCGAAATACGTAATTCACACGAGTTAGAAGAATTCCTGAAAGTACTGCTCTAATTGCACAATCTAAAGTATGAAAGAAGTGAGACAATCCTGAATGTCTTGGTGGTCAACATGTTTATATGTGTGGGGCGCACACACATATAAAAGTGACCCACTGGACACGGTTTCATAGACTCCCTAAGACACTTAAACCTAGGCTCTGATACCAAGCTTTGTCATGCCCTGAACCATGGCCTGGACGTAACACTGCACTCGATGCCACACTGCATGTGACCGAGCGAACCACATAGCTTGCTGAATCATCATGAGGCACAAACATGAGCGGAATATAACTTAAAACATGATGAGGCTAAATAACATGAAATATCATAATATAAGATAAAGTACTTATTTAAAACGTAAATGTGGATTGTCATAAATACTGAGCCAAAGATGGTTATACGACTCTGAATCTGACATAACATAACTGACTAGTCTATGAAACCTCTAACATGAGCTTAAACTTCTAAACATGCTTGCTGGGAAAAGTCCCCCGGCATACCATAACTGCATAACTATCATGAAAGTAATAAATGACAAAACCCCGAAGAAGATGGGGCTCACCAAAAGCTAATACGTGGATGATCCTACTAAGCAGATCCGTCGTCCTGTAAGTCCGTACCTACATCGTGAAATGCAGGCCCCCGGGCAATAGAAAGGGGACATCAGCACATTGAATGTACTAGTATGTAAAGCAACTGAATGAAATAACACGATGAGAGCTGAAACTAAAACTAGAACCTGGTCATGAACATGGATATATATATATATATATATATATATATATATATATATATATATATATATATATATATAACATGAGTAAAAACATTTCAAGTAGGGACAGCATAAATGTAACCGGCAACATGAATCACCATATGGGTACGTAGAGTCTGGTACCTGACCCGACCAGCAGAGCTCTCATACCTTGCCAGGGGTATAAGATACAAACATAGCATGAAAAGATCCAATCAATATAACATGAAAGGATCGTCCGAATCGAGCAATCTGTCATGACCCATTTTACTAGGCCATGCGAGCACCTATCGTTACCATCGCGATAGGCGAACCCTTATCCCAATATAACCAATTTAAGTAAAGGCGGAAGAAATAAATATAGAATAAGTCTCAAACCATCCATATAAGATAAAGTGCAGAAATATTGAATACAACCCCATAGATCTGGTCTGGTCATACAAGAGCACTAACTACATACTACGAGTCTGAAAGATGATAAGTTCTCATAATACAACTGTCTCGAAATAAGAGTAAGACAAGTAAGTAAAGGAGAGAACATCCGGGCAGCAGCCGTTATTGTGCTCACCCTGGAATGACTCTACAACAGCCTCGCCAATCAGCCACGAGGGAAAAGAGTGGAACCTGTCTAATACTCTGCATCTATAAAAGAATGCAGCAAGCATAGGTCAGTACAAAACAACGATACTGGTAGGCATCATCGGCCGACTAAGCATAGCTAATACAACTCAGATAATAAAGTAGATAAGCAAATAAACCAACAAGTATAAGTCAATGTAATCAATCCAAGTATCCGTCATCGCCTATATAAAGCATCTAATCCCAAATGTGCCAAGTCTGAATATATCCAATCCAATCCAACATCACAATACAACACCAAATATCTCAAATCAAGTCATAATGCAATGCAATGCAGTAGTGTATGAATTCAATGCCATGTAAATGCGGTGTACACATGTACTCCGGACGAAAATATCGACGTCTCGGTAGCACAACCCAACGTGACTCGCGAAGTCTAAGTGCCACCCGTCCCGGATCTTTGCCCAACAGACAGACGGGACCCCAAATCTTTGCCCACGGGGGGTTCTCACCGGCACCACCCTGGGGGACCCGCGGAGTCCATGCACTAACAACGATTCCAGAACTAACATCGGATATCGGCCATGCAATAACGATTTTGGAATTGATCATCGGACATCGGCCTCTCACATCACTCAAGTAAAAGAGTTTCATCAAGTTCCATTTCACACAATCAACAATTCTGGAATAAACATCGGATATCGGCCACCTCACGTCACTCAAGTAAAAGAGTTTCATCAAGTATCAATTTCACTCAACAACGATTCTAGGATGAAGCTCGGATATCAGCCATGCAGTAATGTATCATGAAAATGAGAGTGCATGCAATGCATGGATCAACATCGATAATCATCCTCAATATCACAAGCACCAACAATGGGTAAGCCATAGTATAACCAAATCACAAGTACTAACAGTGGGTACGCCAACAGTATGTCCGAATCACAAATACCAACAGTGGGTATGCCAACAATGTATCCGAATCACAAATACCAACAGTAGGTATGCCAACAATATATCCAAATCACAAATACCACAGTGGGTATGCCAATAATATCGTAATCAATCCAATATCTATCAACAACTCACGACTGCAAGGCAACACAATAGAACAATCAAACACAATACAACGGGGTGGCCAGTCCCAACACACAACAGGGCCCAACTTAAGGCAATATCCAACCCAACTTCATACCCGAAGGTTCACATGTTGTCTCCAACAATATAATCTAAATATGTGCTTCGCTATACGAAGTCTCACCAAAGGGTAAGCCATAACCTACCTGGATGGCCGAACAGCAACACCAACAACTTACTCCTTTGCCTTGCCTTTCCGCTGAACCCCAGAACCAAAGTATCTAAGCATAACTGAAATCTAGATTAGAAATCATGAAGAATGATACTAATATTGTTTCTCTCAATTTAGGTCAATTTCAACCCTAGAAATTGGAAAAACGGGCCCACAAGAGCAAAATGGAAAATTCAAAAGTAAAATATCCAATTAGGCACTAGGTGATCATAACCCAACCACTAATTGCTAAATTAACTCATAGATTTACCCAATTTCGAATTTGAAGTAAAACCCCCAATTTGGGTATAAACCCTAACTCTTCGATTTCGAAATTCAACACTAGAAATAGAAGATATATGATTAACAAGCTTAGATTCATCAAAATCTAACATAAACACCCACAATCTCATCATTAATAAGCCTAGGGAAAAGTTCATCAAAACCCACTTTCATCTTCCATTACTAAGGGATTATTAAAGGAAAGGGAGAATCTATGATGATTAGGATTAAAGAAATAGAAGAGGGATAACAAGATTTACCTCCAAGAGTATTCCAAAAATATCTCCAAGAAACCTCTAGAAAAGCTCCCAAGATGAACTGCTTAGGAATAAGAAATGAATGGAAAGATTTGGGGTTTTATATCATTAAATACACCAGTCACTGCCCGTCACTGAATCGGAGGCTGAATTGGAGGACCGAATCGAAGGCCGAAATGGACGACCGAATTGGAGGCCGAATTGGAGGACCGAATCGGTGGCCGAATCGGAGGACCGAATCGGAGGCCGAATCGGAGGCACCAGACACCAGAAATTCTAGTGTCTTCCAAATTGAATTTGACACCCGGAACCTCTCGAACACAAACCAAATATGCAGATATACATAAAAACAGGCTACGAATGCACTCATGGGCTCAGAATTCCAATTGGAGGTCTCGTTGACCGAGTCAACCGCCGATACCTTAAAACTAACTTTCCAACAAAAGTCTCAACATACATCTAAGTGCGTTGTGAACCGAACCAAATATGCACAAATGTTCTAAAAGACCATCCGGACCTCTCGGAATTGACGAATTTTTCGGAGGCTGAATTGGAGGACCGAATCGAAGGCCGAAATGGACGACCGAATTGGAGGCCGAATTGGAGGACCGAATCGGAGGCCGAATCGGAGGACCGAATCGGAGGCACCAGACACCAGAAATTCTAGTGTCTTCCAAATTGAATTTGACACCCGGAACCATCCCTAAACCTCTCGAACACAAACCAAATATGCGGATATATACATAAAAACGGGCTACGAATGCCTCACGGGCTCGAATTCCAATTGGAGGTCTCGTTGACCGAGTCAACCGCCGATACCTTAAAACTAACTTTCCAACAAAAGTCTCAACATACATCTAAGTGCGTTGTGAACCGAACCAAATATGCACAAATGTTCTAAAAGACCATCCGGACCTCTCGGAATTGACGAATTTTTGAAAAAAATTCGTTTACCCAAAAGTCAACTATTTTTCGCTTTAAGCCCAATTTTCATAAGAGGTCTCCCAAATCAAATCTAGACACCTCGGAAAGCGTGTCAATGGTCCCTTCGGGTCAAAATTGAGCTAACCAAGCTCGAGAAAGGATCAAAAGTGTCGGAGATGCAATAACGACCAAACGGGTCGTTACACAATCCTTATCCTACGGTGGCTAACATAGTTTCAGGCTACGTGAGCCTTCTCGGTAATTTGTGCAACTCCCAAAAACATGTACATGAATATAAGTGGCATCTGAGCCCATGGTTTTTCATAAACATGACTTGTAAACATGAATTATAAGTGTAATATAACATGAATTTAATTACATGACATATCTTGCATGGAAACGTGTAGACATGTAGGATGTTTCATTAAAATAAGTATAACATTTATTAACTTGCATGTAGGAACCCATGGAATGCAAAGTGTGGGTTTTCATGGATTACGGATGGATTCTCGATAATCGAAATGATGTATCAAGAATACAATAACGGACTAATAAGAATTCAAGACCTATTATAAACGGGTACATGATTCTAGGGTCATCATGAACATGGCTAGAACCCTAGTTTTGATGATTTCTGGCATAATCATGGAAGGACATGGCGTGGGGAAGAACAAAGATGTTCTCAAACGTAGATAGAAGCCCTACATACCTGGTAACACTCCAAACTCGTAATAAAAATTTGAACTTTGTAGAAGAATCCCAATGCTTTAGTCTTGAATCCCTTTAATTGGGTTTTCTTGAACACCCTAATTTTGAAGCATTGAATTCTATTTAGAGATCATGGATATATGTTAGAATTCACTTGGAATGATTAGCATAGGCTTACCTTCATGTATCTTGACGGTTGGGAGAGAAGAACTTCGTCCCCAGGGCTTGAAGAATGAAAAGTGAAAAATAGAACTAAACCCTCATATTTATAGGTTCTGGCCGACGCGGGTGATGTACGGCCTCAATGTACAGCCCGTGCTTCAAAGAACGGCCCGTACATTGGGTCAAATTTCCAGTGGGCATCGATTTTTGACGGGCAAGGTACGGGCTCAAGGTACGTCCCGTACCTTGAAGTACGGCCCGTATTTCGCTGCCCGTACATGGATGGATGCCAATTTCCAGTGGCTTCTGTAATTCCCTACGAGGTACGCCCACCAATGTATGACCTGTACATCATTGTACGGCCCGTACCTTGGTCATAAAATTTTCCTTCACTGTGATGAAGGAATTTTCGAATTCTAATGCTTTCTTTTTTGATTTCTAAGTCCTGAATCATGAACGTAGCCTAGTTCAAAGGTACTGGGTGTTACACAATGATCTCAGAAGTATATAAAACTTTTAAATTTTTGCAGAGAGTAAGAAAGACCAAACCAAAGTATTGTTTTGGATGAACATATCATACTTCCCCTTTTAATAAAATGTCAAGTTAAATCCGAAGACATAAGTAATAGTGACGAATTTTGAATTTTAAATAAGGGGGTTCGATATTTTTAAAGGAGTGAGCAGTAACATTTTTTGGACAAATGGTTCATAGAGGTAAATTAAACTATTGTTAAAAATTAAAATAATAATATGTTAAACCGAAATTAATACAGGGGCCAGTGATATGTACGATTAAAATATTTTACAATCCCACTTACCACTATACTAACTTTGATCAAACATATTATTATTTTAATTTTTAACAATAGTTTAATTTACCAGTATGAACCATTTGTCAAAAAAAAAAAATTACTGCTCACTCCTTTAAAAATATAGAACCCCCTAATTGAGAATTCTAAATCAACCACTATTTCTTATGTTCCTTGGACTTAACGTGGCATTTTATTAAAAGGGGAAGCATAATATTTTCATCCAAAAGAATACTTTGATTTCGTCTTTCTTACTTTCTACAAAAAATTAAGAGATTTTTTTATTATTATTTTGAGGTCATTGCAAGAAAAAATTATGATATACAAATTTCAAGAAACTATGCAAAATTAGTCATTCATATGTGAAATTTTTAAAAACCCTTATGAAATATATTTAGATGAAGGAATTTTTTTGTGGTAGTAAGATGAAGGAAATATTGTTATTTAAAGTATTAGTTTTGTTATGTTTGTTCTTTGTGTTATAAAGTTATATCCTAAAAGAAGTACCTTATTTTCAACAGAATAAGTGAATTGAATAATAATAAAAGTTATATATTTTTGTATTTGAAAAAGATTTTTATTCAAAAAAAGGAAATTCTCACAGGAAAATATTACATAAGGGGGTTGTGGTTCCCATTCAACTCTCAACCCTTAAATGTTAGTAGGGTAAAGTGGGATTGACTCTGAAAATTGAAGTGAATTCTCATGGTGCACGGCAAAAATTGAACAAGAGAAGTGGAGTGTGAGGGGCAATGGAAGGAACAATCAAGTAAGAATTAATGCAAGGACACGTAAGAAAGTAGGTGTGAAATTCCAAATGACGGGTGGTCATTTAGGGTAATACCCTTTGGGGTGGGCGACGAAACTAATGAGAACCCACGCTTATTATAGATGGGAAAAACAAACTTCACTAAACTTAAAACTTTGTTCATGCAAAAGTAACAGTGGACCTGTGGTTGCAAAGGAAGTAAGAATCATCTTTGCCAAAACAAAGATCAAAGAATATCTTAAGAAAATGACTTAGGAGATGAACACTCCAATCCACACTCTAAACTAAATTTGGAAGCTAAAGAGCTGTTGAACTCTTCTTTCATAAAGGCTATAGAATTCATCTCAGAATTAGTCTAACACTAAGCTGCCTATTAGTCTATAAAAACAATACCAAGGAACTAAAGAAGCATTCGGAGTAGCCAGCTTCACAAATTTGAGCACACCTTCGCATCTACCATTTACAAAGTATGCCTTGAATATGTCGAGTGGCTAATGATGCCAGGTGGTTCTACATCTAAGCATTTCATCCACATTTGCTCTATGTCTTATAAGAAAAATAGCTACCTGCAAGGAAAAGTGAAATCTAAAGGTTCCTTAAGTCGGGCTCTAAAAGGCAGTAAAAAGTACTGCCACTATTTATTTTAATACGTGAAGCGCCAATTAGGAAAAGATGAAAATATTTCTCTTGGTAACGATAATCAACGGATTACGCTTTAATTTCAAAGCCATATCTGTGTTTCATGATTTTGTCTGCAGTCCCTTGGAAAATTAATAGATCAGAGATGACCTTCTATTTGAAGAGGGGAAAATTGTCCGCCAAAGTATATACATATAGTGATTTGATGGGAATGAGGGGTTTAGAAAATCATCCAGTAAAGTATCCAATATATTTTATCTACAGTTTATGAAACATTTGCATCAACCAAATAAATTATACCTTTACACATATGTCCGCAAATATTGTAAAAGAGAAGAAACTAAAAAGATAGTGCATTGCGAAGATAAAATATCAGATAAGTTAACATCAATGGGTAGAATGCAATATGTAAAATCTGATAAATTGTAGGTAGATCTATTTGTCTAAGAAAGGGAACTGAGGTTAATAATTTGAAGAAAAATGAGTTACATGAGTGCACATAATGCTTTCTGGAGACTACAAATCCAACTTGTAACTAAGACAGAGAATGGTAAGTGAATGATTTTAGAATGGAAACTGCAACATACAAGAAACAGGTGTAGTTTGCTAAAAGGAAAAATGGAAAGCATGATATAATAACCCTTAAAAAAGATAACATAATTAGAATAAGAAATGGTTTTGTCGGATTTTACCTTATTAGTGGTGGATTAGATATAATTGTTGGCTTGTTGTCCTCAATGTGTAGCAAATTTTTTTGCATTTTGTGACCAAGTGAACCAGGTAGTTTCTTGCTGCAAGTATAATACTTGCAGAAACCTTAAATGATGAATTTCTAGAACAAGAATATCTTTTAAAAATGAATTTCATGTGCAAGGTTAAGTTAGCATCGGAGTGATTCCTAGCTTAGCTTTTTATTATGAACATAGTCAGCTCGAGCTTTAATTCCAGAAGGGATGTGGACTTTTGTAGGTGCAAAATTTCCCTTGAATTTGGATTTCATAAGCAAAGAAAATTAATAAGGAAGATAACGAACAAATTAAAGTGAAGAAGGACTGAACACAGTTTTCAGTTGAGACAAAACTACATGATCGTCACGTTGAGGTTCAGCTCGGCAATCATCTAAAAAGACAAGTGTTCATATACATGGTTTTAGTAGCTGTAGGTTTCTTTAATGTTAATCACTAAGGAAAGTTAGCTGCAAAAAACATAATCAAATGCAGAGGTGGATATAGCATATGAGCTGTGGGTGCTTGTGTACCTATAGTCTCATCTACATATATAAGAGCTAAAGTAAAATTCTAGAAATTGAGTATATTAAGAGATTCACACTACCTCTAAATTCATACCCAAATTGACAACCTTATATCCCAGCTTATTAAGACCCGTTGAGATCAGGGCATCAGCTGTCATCCACCAAAAGAATGTTCAACAAAACCAAAAATAAATACACTTAGAGCAGTACTCAAAACGTTTCCAACTACTCCATTTGAAATAAAATTTTGGTATTATTAGTTAAATTTGCCGAAACTTAAAGAGATTAATCGACTTTGCTAACTGATTGCAAGAATACGTCAAGATCCACAATTTTAATAGTAAGGCTATTGTGGTAAGATGTAAAAAGTATTGCATAGTATGTACATACACGCATAGAGAAGACATATCAGAAATAAGAACCAATAATAATTACTCTTGCCTCAAAAATCGGGAAGAAAATTACCAAAAGCTTTTCACGATTTGACAAACTTAAAATAGTAGAGCTCGATGCAGAAATAGTTTTTTAGTTTAGGAAAAAAAAAATTAATTTAGAGATGAAGAAAATAACCTTCTTCTGAGTCAACAATTAGCAAATATGAAACAACAATATATGAGATCCAAAAGATCTCTACCTGAGAATTAGCGAAGATAGACACATAAAAGCTCAAACTCTATCACTTAGCCTTGCGAGGGGCCAAAGTGCATTTGCATTATCCGGAGAAATTAAATTCATCAAGTGGAGAATTGATGTTCTCATAAACAAAGAACTCAACAAAGAAACCAAAATTTTCTGCCAGTCTTCACTCGATGCTATCAATGTATTCTCAATATCAAAGTTGTGACATTGATATACTCATGATTCCTTCCTTCATGACTGCAAAATATATTGGTTAAGTTTTTCAAATATTGGACAGGACGTGACCGACCAATGAAACGTGATAGACCTACTATACGTGTCAAGCTCACGACTAAAAGAATACCTCAACCATAGGATACTCTCTTATTAAAGGTGTTGGTAGTGTTATGATAAACTACATGCAACTTTACTAAGCTATCATTGTGCAAGTACACTACTTTAAAATTACACAGAAGCGCAAGCACTTTTCAACATCACAAAATCAAAGTGATCCAGAATCATATGCAAAATCTATATCCCATTGGTCTGCGTAACAAGGATTTCAGTTACAAATTAATGAGATGTAGTAATTTTCGTGATTCCTTCCTTAACTATTTCAAATTCTCCTGGTCGCGATGTTCAAGATCGCATTGTTATTTCTATTTGAACATACTGAATATAGAATATCGAATTCGTACAATAGACAGAGCCCCGCCATAAAGGTTGTGTTGAAGAGTGATTGACTTTTAAATACTTCAACAGTAGAGTTGATGAAGGGTACTTCTGAAATACGACTATATCTTATGGGCATTTTGGTACTTTAGTTTCAATCCTTTTACTTCTCTTCTTGTAAATACGTGTTCTATTGATTAGGTAGAACTGGATTTGGCCGTTTCTTCTTCATCATAGGTCTCTATTTTTCTTTTCCCTTCTCAGTGTCGTTTCTTCTCTCTTCACTTATGGCGATGCTTCTGTTCTTGTCTTGTTTTTTCTTTATTTTGTTCTATTGATCTCTCCGTTTCACGTTTTCCTTCCTCTGCTCATCTACATTTCAATGTTTACCTTTCTCTAACCACCTTCTTCCACATTTATTAGTTTCATTCTCATGTTCCGATTGGATGTTGCAGGTGAACTTTAGTTTCATACTTTTCTATTGATTCTGGGGGGTTTTTTCTTTTGCTCTGACTGATTGGATATTTCTTTCAATTTTTCATGTTGTTTGGTAGTTTGCAGGGAAAAAATCATAAGGACTAAATGGTCTTTCACCAAGTTATTATTTCTCATAAACTACATTACTTTGAGCTTACACAAATTGCAAGTACTACTCAGCATCATAAAACAAAAAGAACAAGGGACACATGCAAAAAATATAGTTCTTTAGACATTGAAAAGATAAAATTGCCTACTTGGAATGTAAAAAGGAGAAATATCATACTGAGCTTATACTTCCTTTTTGATTTATATATATATATATATATATATATATATATATATATATATATATATATATATATATATATATATATATATATATGCCAAGCTCAAAAGAAAAATGTGTCACACTTTTAACTTCCCAAGATATCCAAAGTTCCAAACAATCTTTCTTCTAGCTTTTCCTAGGCGACGATCATGCAACCTCCAATACTAATAAAACTCAATGAGTTCACTCACTTATATTGTTTCTCATCTAAAATTTGCATTAATAAGTCAATCTCAAACCGTAAGATAAAAAAGAGTGTAATACGTACTCTTGTAGTTCAATATCTTGCTTCTATTGTTAGGCATTTGTTTAGCAAGTGTTACCTTAAACTTATATATGAAAATCTAAAATTTAATTGATTCCTAAAGTACACACATCTACACCGTATAACATGAAATACAAAGTAACAACCATTTTTTAATATAACTAAGCATATACCATTAGAACAAAGGAGTGCCTAAATTACCTCTTACAGTGCAGACAGCGTACTTTTTTTCCTATTTTGAACAACTTCCACTTTAAAAAATCTAGGAAATTAAAATTTTTATGACTATTATGTTCCAACTAAATGAATCACAAATATTCAGCATAAAAATTTAAAAATCAACAACAACAACAACGTGCATCTTTTGAAGCCAGAGACACAGAAAGGTCTAAGCACTGTTAATTTCATCTAGCAAGAAATTAAATTATTATTTTAACAGCAAAACCGGCTACATAAATAAATAAGTAAATTTCCATTTGTCATTGATGCCTTTCTATGAGCTGAGTTTACAAGAAATGAAAATAATTTCCATCAAACAACATCTAGAAGGATCAATTGAAATATTGAGGTTCAGATCTGCTCTCTAATGGGGCAAAAGAGAGGCTAAGCTGCAAATCATGTAGTAGCTGCTCGAATAGAGAAATCTACTAATTTAGGGAGTGTCCACCACGATAAATTAATACATGCATGGTTGAAAAAACACAGAAAACCCAAGGTGTTAGCTAATTAAAAGTAGTTGGTAACATCAAGTGTGAAAAGCATTTTTAGGTGCCGAAGCTTATTTTATAAATAAGCAGTTATATGTTTAGGTAAAGTGTTGAAACTGATAATAAACAGTCTATGTGTTTGGTGAAAGGATGTTGATAAGCACTTTTTCTGTGAAAAAGATTGAAATGACCTTGAATCTATTTATTAAAAAGCAGAAATTTAAAAGTATTTTCGAATAAAAAAGGACGAATGATCAAAATAGAATAGAGAAATAATTAAAACTTATGTTTTAGGAAGAGTGTCTAAGAGATTATAAAAGATATTAGGGATAAATCGCAAAGGTTTGGTCAAACCAAAATTGCTTATAAGCTGTACATTATATGTTAGAGATGCCCAACTTATGACTTTTGGCTGCTTTTAGCTTAGGCCAAATACATAGACAACCCGTTTAAGTTGTCACGAATTTTTATTTGGACACTTAAACTGAGATTGTGACCTATTAGACACTCAAACAATAATCAAAATGTGCTTATTGAAATAAAGTTGTGACATGACATTTATTGTGTTACTCACGCACATATGAAAGCGTAAACTAAGTTGGATTTGTTGACTTAACTTTTTGTACTGTTAATTCAAAGGTCAAACAGAAACCCAACTTATACACAAACCAATCTGTTCATTCTCATGATAAATTTTCACCCTCTATACAATATTTATAGCTTAGAAGCAACTTTGGTTTGACAAACCTTTTACGATTTTATCCCTAATCTCTTAAACACTCTTCCTAAAACATAAATTTTAGTTATTTCTCTATTCTATTTCTACCATTCGTCTTTTTTTATTTGAAAATACTTTTAAATTTTTGTTTCTTAATAAATAGATTCAAGGATATTTCAATCTTTTTCACAGAAAAAGTTCTTATCAACACATTTTGATCATTATGTCTAATAGGTCACAATCTCAGTTCAAATGTCTAAATGGAAAATTGTGATAACTTAAAGGGGCTGTCTATGTATTAGACCTTTAGCTTATAAGCACTTGACTTATAAGTCATTTTAATATTACTAAATGCGTAGATAAATCAAAAAGTGATTAGAAGACAGTTTGACCAGCTTATAAGCTTAGCCAAACACCCTCTATCATTTTTGGAGAAATCGAGAAGTGACATATTTAAACTGAGACATAGAAAATCTGATAGAGTGAAAGAAAACACGATAAGAATTCAACTGTTCCAAGGCAAAGTATTTTTTTTTTTAATTATCATGTTTTGATTAATTTATCATTATCCAATAACAAATACAATATAGTCGCACAAGTGGTGTTTGAGGAGAGTGAGGTGTACACGGACCTTACCCCTATCTTTTTAAGGTAGATGATAGACACTTGACTCAAGAAAATTATTTTTCAGGGCAGGTCTGAAAGAAATACGAGGAAAAAAAACTATGATGAAAATATTGAAGAAAGAAAAGTATTGATAGTAAAAATATTAAAGGTAATAAAAGTAAAAGAAGCAACAATAGTAATAAAATTGAAGAATAAGATAATGCTAACATCACAATAATAATACTGGTAAGGGAACAAATAGGTGCTCCAAATTAGAACTTTGCTTTACCATTGGAAGAGAAAAAATGCTCGACAACCTACTAACCGTCTACCCTAACCCTTGACCTCCAAGCTCTCCTATCTAGGATTATGTCCTCGATGAGATGAAGCTGTGCTATGTATTGTTTAATCACCTCTCTCCAATTCTTCCTTGGTCTATCTCTACTTCTCATTAAACCCATCACCGCCAACCTCTCGCACTTCCACCCTAGCACATTTATGCTCCTCTTCACATGCCTGAACCATCTCAGTCTTGCTTCCCGCATCTTATCCACCATGGAGGCTACTCCCACCTTTTCCCCTATATCTTCACTCCTAATCTTGTCTCCCCTAGTATGCCTACACATCTATCTAAGCATCATCATTTCTATTACCTTCATCTTTTGAACGTGAGAGTTTTTGGATTGGCCAACACTCCAGTTCGTACAACATAGATGGTCTAACAACCATCTATAGAACTCGCCTTTAAGTTTCGGTGACACATTCTTATTATATAAGAAACCGCATGTGAGCCTCCATTTCATCCACCCCGCTCTAATACAATGTGAGACATCCTTGTTTATCTCCCCATTTCTTTGAATTTTAGACCTAAGATAATTAAAGCCTCCTCTCTTAGGACGAATTGTGTGTGAATCCTCACTTCACCGTCCGCCTCATATGATGCAACATTGAACTTGCACTCCATGTACTCTATTTTTTTAAGCTGCTTAACCTGAAGCCTATAGACTCTAGGGTCTGTCTCTAAACCTCCAGGCTATCGTTAACTCCACCGCGTGTCTCGTTGATTGATATTATGTCGTCTGCAAATAACATACACTATGGTACTTCTTCTTGAATATGTCGTGTCAATTCAGCCATTAGTAAGGCAAATAAAAATGAGTTGAGAGCTGATTCTTGGTTTAACCCCATCTCAACTGGGAAGTGTTCTGAGTCTCTTCTCACTATCCTCACTCGAATCTTGAATTCATCGTAATGTCCTTAATCACTCTAATGTATGCCATAAGTACACGTACAGACTCCATGCATCTCCATAACACTTCCTTGGGACTTTATTGTATACATTTTCTAGATTGATGAACACCATATGTAAGTTTATTTTCCTCTTCCTATACGGCTTCAACATTCTCCTGAAGATGAATGACTTCCATTGTCGATCGTTCTGGCATGAATCCAAACTGGTTCTCAAAAATAGACACATTTTTTTCATCCTCATCTCGACCACTCTCTCCCAAACTTTTATAGGGTGGTTTAGTAGTTTGATACCCCCATAGTTGTTGAAATTTTGAATATCGTCCCTGTTCTTGTAAACAGGATCATTATACTCCACCTCTATTATTCGGGCATTCTAGTCATCCTGAAAATGACATTAAACAACCCAGTTAGCCACACTAAATCCACTTTGCCTGTGCTTTTCCAGGATACCGTAGGAATCTCGTTTAGCTCGGTCTCTCGTCCCCCTATAATCTTATGAATTCCTTCTTAACTTTTTCATGCTATATACACATGAAATACCCAAAATCTCGATGGCTCTGGTAGTGCTCTAAATCACCTAACACAATATTCATGTCTCCCCCTTCATTTAAGAGAATGTGGAAGTACGCTGCCATCTTAGTTTAATGTGTGCGTCTTCGACTAGTACTTTGTCATCCTTGTCTTTAATGCACCTTGCTTGGTCTAGGTTGTAAGCCCTCCTTTCTCTCGCCTTGGCGAGCCTGTAAAACTTTTTTTCCTCACATTTGTCCTCTAGTTATTCACAGAAGTGTCAAATTCTGGTGCTTTAGCCATCCTCGCTTCCTTTCGTAGTATCATAACTCTCCATGTTCGTTCTCTTTTCCTCTTCGTTTTAACTCTCCACTAACTTCATGTAAGCAACCTTCTTGGCTTCCACTTTCCCTTGGACCTCCCATTCCACTATTAGTCCCCTTTATGTCCCCCAAAGTTACCCTTTCGAGACCTATAATACCTCTCTAGCTATTTTTCTAATTCTTAGTTGTACTAGTACACATACTAGTTGTGTCCCCACTACTCTCCCAAGCCCCCATAGACACCAACGTCTCCCCCAACTCATGAATTTTTTCCGTAGTCAAGCCCTCCCACTTAGTGCCTAAACATGGAATCGATCAATAATCATTTCTATGTTTGGCCTTAATATTCAGGTGTCGTATTGTTATATCCCGTACTTTCATACATTAAGTTTCATTGTGAGTTAGTCGACGTAAGATCAGAGAGCTAGGCTAATTTTAAGTTTATAAGTGGCTAGGTTCATGTTTCGTATGTGTTAGAAGGATTAAAGGATGAATGAGTAGAAGAAAATACGTTTCATCGAAATTCGTTGGATTGGTAGGTCTTACAGTCCAATGTACGAACCGCATGTGGGCTTTACGAACCGTAAATTTGTAGGGTTCAACCGTATCTCATTAGGCAGAATGTTGATAAATTTTTGAGGATATATGGTTAGAAATACAGACCGTAAAATTGAAATATGGTCTATACCACTAACCATAGATTTGAGGCGATGGAGGTTCTATTTAAATGTTTGGGATGATGCTTTCATTTCTCATCCTAATTTTTTAGACTTACCAAATCCCTAAGCTCCCAAAATACTCCCAAAGAGTTCCCCCACCATCCAAGAGAAGATCAACAAGGTTTTGATATGGTGTTCCCTTCTGGATAGCTTGTGGTGCTAAGTTGAGCTTGTGTTTCTCCTAGTTGCTCAAGTTGGGAGTTTACTTTGAGTTGAAGTAAAGTAAAGCTAGAGCTTGTTCTTGATATTTGAGGTAAGAATCATCCTCTTTCTTATGTGTATGAAATAGATTGAGCCTTGGATATGTCTAGATGTTACAAGTTGATAGGTGGAAGTTGTTGTTGATTTGTTAGGTGTTATGTTGCGTGTGAAGGGGATATTCTTTTCATGATTTAGATGCTGAAAGTATTAGCATGTTATACATGAGTTAGTTTGATGATTTGAATGTGCTTAGATGATGCAAGTAATAGGCGGAAGTAGAAGAGGTTGTAATTGAAGTGTTGGTGGTGTTGTATGGTATATTGTGTTATTCTTACCATATGAAGGGGCTGGAGATGTTGTTATATATATATGTCTATGTTTTGATTGATGGTGTCATGAGAGATTGAACGGAGTTAGAAGAAGTTAGAGGCAATAGAGTCTTATATAAAGTGATTCGCCGTTCGTCGGCTAGTTATTGTGTTTCTCTTTATTAATAGTAATACAAATTTCTTATTATAGCTTGATTGGGAAAGAGGCAGATTCCATCATCCCGGGCAAAAGGTCGGCTTAGAGGTATGTCACTTTGAGCATGAATCACTTGAATACGTTATCATCGACAAGCTTAAGAAAGCAATTGTTCCATGTACTCTATTCTCGTATCGACGTTTGTTCAGTCTCATGTTAGGCAGCGTATAGAGGTGTTGAGATATCCCTGGTTGATATGTTATCGTCAGGGTCAGTGATGCGTATTTGGCCCTTCAAATACATTTGTATCTTAGATGTGATAAATGAACCTTCACATAGGAAACTCCCCAATTGTGTTTGCATGAGTCTCATTGAGTGCTTAAGGAATAAACAAAGAGCAAGTTATTTGTGACCTCTCTTATGTGCCATAGTACCTAAAGCGTTGAACCTGTCAATTGATTATTTAGCGTCTCTTGAGGTCGATTACATTAGTTGAACCTTTATATATGATGACTTGTGTATGTTGATTAGTTGTTTTCTCTTCAAGTCAAGGGCTCCTTGAGAACAAGTTGTAGAAGAGTCCTATTTGTATACTTGATAGCCATCCAATCCGCTAAACTGATTCTATTTACTATAATTAGATCTTTAATTGATTGAGTAACACTTGACTTGGTTATTTAAAATAAAAGAATCCTCTAGTTGCGTCAATTATAAATGAATGGTGGGTGCAAACGATCGACTCATGATACGAATAGGTGAGCAAGGCAGTAATAAGAAATCAGTTGTTTGATTTATAAATAGGCGATAGTTACAAGTGCATTCGTGTTTTGATGATTGTCAAACTGATTCAAAAACCAGATAGAGACCTGGTCTGCGATCTGCTCTCTGTGCATCTTGCACAGTCGGCAGAGACAGTTGTAAAGCTGAGCCACTTGCTGCACTCAAGTACAGCAGTTGAGCTGGCCCGTGCTTTAGGTCAAATATTAAATGAGCGGTCTCTATCATCCCACATGCTTCCCACTATATATACAACATGTTGCAACATATTGTGTATCACTTGAAAAACCTAATCAAACTTGTGCAAAGATGCCGCCGCAAGAATTCAAGTGATCGCAAGAACAAAGTTACTTTCAAGCTGAAGAACCAGATCCTGATATGAGTTTAGTCTATGTTCTTTAGGTTGTTGTAAATCTGTGTTCCTTTATGCTTAAATTGTAAACCTACTCTTCTCGTTAAAGGAAGCTGTTTGTAGGTAAATCGAAAACCTCAAAGGGTGCTTGTTGGAAGTGTGTTTCCTCAAGATGTTGAGTGGTACATTAGGCTAGGATTAGTCTAAGTGTATTGGTTTCCTTGGCTAGAGTTAGTCAAGTGGAGGTGCTTGCAATCGGAGTATTGCAAAGGTTGAGGGACTACGGGAGATAGTTCCTAGGTTGTTACTATTGTGAGGGTTGAGGGATTATGAGAGTTAGTTCCTAGCTTACAATAGGTTGTAATCTGAAGTTGCTTGGTATAGTGGAGTCGAAATCCTACTGGGTAGGTAGTGATTTTTAATCCCTTGAGCAAGGAGTTTTTCACGGTAAAATCTTACCTTTTGTACTTACTGCATTGCATCAGGGATCTGGTACACAACCAAGTCCCTCATATATTGTTTGGTGGATGCACATCCTACACCAATTGGTATCAGAGCAGGTGCTTTCTAAAGGTTAACACCTAGAAAGAATCTGTAAAATGGCAGCCTCACCAAATATGGAAGAAGGACAGTTTTTCACCAGGCCACCTAGATTTAATGGACAATACTATAGGTGGTGGAAGACTAGGATGAACGATTTCATCATGGTTGAAAACTCAGAGCTATGGGACATCGTTTGTGATGGCCTTCATATTCCCATGAATCGAGGTGAAGATGGTGTAAAAAATCACCAAAAACCAGAAAAGAATACTCCGAGGCAGACAGGAAAGCTATTGAGAAGAACTTTAAAGCAAAGAAGATCCTTGTCTGTGGAATATGAGCAGATGAGTACAACCGAATCTCATCATGCACAACTGCCAAGAAGATCTGGGAAGCTCTTCAAATTGCCCATGAAAAAACAACGCAGGTGAAGAACTCCAAGATCGATATGCTTACCACAGAGTATGAGCTGTTTAAAATGAAGAAAGGTGAATCCATTCATGATATGCATACCAGGTTCACCTCTATAATCAATGAGCTCAACTCCCTAGGAGAAGTTATCACCACTACTAAACTGGTAAGGAAGTTTCTTGGTGTTTTACCTGACTCATGGGACAGCAAGGTGAATGCCATCTATGAATCTAAGGATCTTAGCAAGTTGACGGTTTATGAACTCATTGGAAATCTCAAGACCTATGAGATAAAGATGACTCCGAAGAAGGTGGAGAAGAATGAAGTAAAGAAGGAAAGAGATCTGGTTCTTAAAGCTGCAAGAGGAGATTTAAGTGATGAGAAATCTGAAATGGCCTATCTCACCCACAGATTTCATAAGATGATCAAGAGAAATGGAGGAATTTCCAAGATAGGAAGCTCCAGCAGGAACTTCAAAGGAAATGATTACTCCTATTATACATGTGGGAAACCTGGTCACTTTATGAAAGACGGTCCTCAAAACAAGCAGGACACCTATGAAAGAGCTGGGTGGAGGAACCAGGTTCCTGACAGAAGATTCAGAAGAAAAGAAGCCGCAGATGAAATGGTAAAGCAAGCACTGGCCGCATGGGGAGATTCCTCCAACAAATCAGAAGATGACGGGGAACAAGGAATCACATCAATGATGGCCATTGAAGATAAAGAAACAAGGTATGATTTGATCTTTTCACTCATGGCTGAATCATATACAAATGATGATGGTGATGATAATAATGAGTGCAAAGAAGTAAACTTTCTTGACGTTAAGGAACCTAAGAACTTATTCTCAGAATAAACTCATATTATTATCAAGCATACTAATCGATGCTTATCACGATCTGATTGCTGAAAAGAGTGAGTTGAATCATGCGATTGATGTGCCGAGAAATTACGGCACATCTGATGCTTTTTTATAAGAAATTTTACTTATTTTTAAGCGAGTCTGTGTCGTTTTGATGTGTTTTTATTGTTTTTCAGGTAATTGAGGACTATAAGGCAAGAATGAAGAATTTTCACTGAAGTTGGGAAATTTGCCAAAGGACGGGCCGCACTTCCATCCCGTCCCTCGCTGGCAAATTCCAAAGAGCATTGTAAATTAAAGGCCAAGGACGGGCAAAAAGGGTGAACTGTACTTTAAAGTACGGCCCGCACCTTGAGCCCGTACTTTGAGATTTTATGAAGCTACAGCTAGCCCGTACTTGGAATGTACAGGACGTACTTTGAAGTACGTCCTGCACTTTGCCCGCCGACAATGTTTTGTAATAATTAGTTTTTCTGATTACTAGACCTTATAAATAGTTCTCATAGGCTTCTGTGGAAGGGACACCGTTCAGTTTTTATTATTTCCTTTCCTTAGCATTGAATGCTCATAGTTCTTGGAGATTTTTTGACAACAAACAATTACAATTACTTTCTTCCAATTTTCATCAATCAAAAGTAAGCATTATAATTTCTATATCTTTTTATTGTTCTTCTTCTTCTATGAGTAGCTAATTTCTTTACTAAGGTTGTGAACCCAAAGATGGGTGTTTTGTGACTGGGAATTGTGATTGATATATGCATAATGGATTGTTAGGGTTTACTTGTTCTTCATTATTCATTAATAGTTAGTGGTTGCAAACATTAACTAACGCCTTAAACCTTCATTTATTTGGGGAAATAATTAGGGTTTGGTAAGAACTAATAACAAGAACTCAAAGCTTTAAACTTTGTTTAATAAATTCACTTAGGAATAAGAAGAATTTACTTGGCATAATTAACGTTCTTCATATCAACTTTCTTATATTTGGGAAAATCATAGAAAGAAATAATCTTTATATATTGGGAGATAGTAGAGATTTACATAGAGGTTAAGTGCACTCATATAACGATCCATTAGAAGTATATCAAGATCAATACCCATGATCATACACTTTATCCGATGGGGACACCCAGGTTTCTTTTACCATATATTACAATCCAAAGCAATTAGTCATAAACAACCAACTTTCTACAAAAAATCATCGGAGTAAGACATTAGACCTAAATTAATCATTCTATAATTTTAGTAACCTTTTCACACCATATTCCCTATGGGATTCGACTCCAACCGTGTTGGGTTACTTTATTTGACATCTTCTGCTTTAGCTAATCAAAGGTGTAATTTGAGCGTATCAGCGATCAATGAGATGGAGCGTGAAAAGGACAACCTGTGCTTGTCTATTGGAGAAATGAAGGAACAAATCTGTGAGACAAACCAACTAAACATTACTTTGGAGAGTCAAGTAAGAACAAGTATGGAAGTTCCCTCAAAAGGAAAAAGTGAAGCGAGTGAGTCATACTTGGACCAAGAAAATGAGTTGAAGAAAGCAAAAATGTGCATCACTGCAAAAATTGAGAGGAATGGGCAGTTGAAAGAAGATCTAAAAAGGGTCAAGGTTGATCTTGATAAAGCTTTAAAATGGACCTGGTCCTCCGATGTAATCACCTCCATGTACAAAAGCAAGGGAGGCAGTGGAGAAGGACTTGGTTCTGTCTAGGAGAAGATGCCCTACAATTCCCATAGCAAATATGTCTCCACAACTGAGAATTGGCTATGCACTCATTGTGGGCAAGCTGGCCATTACAAAGAGGAGTGTAAGGCAAGGAGAGAGGAGTTATATCAACAAAAGAGTTAGAATTAAAGGAGCCGGTCCTCAGAAAGAAAGTGGTCAAATGAAAATGGAAGGGAGCCGGTCCCCAAAAGAAGGGAACTCAGAAAAGAAAAAAAGTGATGCCCCTATAGGATAAGAGGAGTCTAATCCATCCCTTCTACAACTACAAAGGACCCAAGCTGCTGTGGGTTCCCAAGGCAAATCAGTAACATGTCTCAGAGGATGGGAGAGAGAGAAGGAAAATGCATTCAACATGTTTGATGATCAGCATCAGCTTCAGGGATTTGGTCTCTGTGACTTAAGTTAGTAATCTCTTCAGTACTCATATATGATTGTTAAACTGCAAAAGGAATAAGCTTTTTCTCTCTCGTCAAACTTCTAAATAATGTCTCATCAGCTTGTTGCCCCTCTCATAAACCAATCAGCTCCATTCCGTTTTCTACGCCTATAAAAAAAAGTGGCCACATCAGTCCTTATAATACCCATCTTCGTTTCTTCATACCTTTAAACCATTAGTATTCTCCTCTACACTCTCTCTTACACAAGTTGTCTGAACAACGATACATTTGCTCTCAGTGTCAAGCCCTTGCTAAGTGGCATCAACTCTCTGTCAAAATAGGGCAAATGGATTCCAAGGTATCACCCTCAAAATATCTAACCTCTTCAGATCAAAACACAACTATATCAAACCCAAAATCTCACTCATCAGGTGCCTCAAAAGAAAAGTTATTTTTAAATGTTGACACTGACGGAGACATCCTACTGTGCTCTATGCGAAATCAGTCCTCTAAGGGCTTGGAACAGAAAGTGAATGAGAAAAGAAAAGTAAAAACAAAAGGTGGAAGAACGTACTTTGATAGGAAAAATATTGCACAGAAGCCTCCGAGATCGAAAGTGCTAACCAGAAAGGTGAGAACAGAGTCATCAACAAGTGAAACAAATGAATCTGATGAAGCAAGCTGCTCATCTACTACAGAAAGACAAGGGAGCAAGAAAGTGGAGGAAAATGAGGAATCTCCTCTGCTGAGAAGAAGTTCCAAAAGGGTAATGGAGAGTGGAAGGGAAAGTCCTTTCGACACTATGGGTGTAAGCAATCAAGGTAAGAGTTTAGGGAATGAGAACAGGGAAGAGATAAAGGAAGAAAAACGCTATACTCGACTCTCCTCACAATGAAGGAGGAATTTAACTACAATTCAAACACCCGATCCCTCCAAAAGACAAAGAAGTGATTGTGATACAAAGGGAAGGAAGGAAAGTCTGAAAGAGGAAAGAGTCTTATTTGGAAGAGTGTGTGATACCAACCTATATGAGGAACCAGGAATGAAAGAATTGAAGGAAATGGTGGAATTTCAAAACTGGATACATCTCTTTACTCCACCAGCACCCAGTGTATATGAGGCTAAAGTAATTGAGCTGTATGAAATTTTTTACAGGATCAATGATAGTACTCTGGCCCTAACTGTGAATGGAAAAGAGTTTATGTTTATAGAGTTAATACTTTAGAGCGCTTTAGGGGTTAAAACTGTGGGAGTAAGAGCGGTAACAGGAAAAGGATCTACCGGGTTAAAAAATATGATAGTTAAGGAGGAAAAATTTGCAACCAAAGAAAGTATCTCCAAAAGAGAGCTCAAACCTATCTATTAACTAGCTTTTGAATTTGTTAACAAGGTGCTTCTGCCTAGAACTAAAGAATGCTCTATTATGACGTTGGCAGATCTGGTCCTTGTAGAAGCTCTAACAACATTTGAACCAACCAACCTTCCAGCCATCATGCTTGAACAAATGATCAAGGTCGAAAAAACAGTGCAAGGCAAGTCTGGTTTCCCTTATGGATTCTTCCTATCTCGGATACTTGTGCACTTTGGGGTTAGAACGGGAAAGGCCACTATAGGGACAAAGGAGTACTTATTTTCTAGGCTACCCAGGAAGATTGCGAGTATGTGCCTAAAGAAGTTAGTGTTGACAGTTCCTCCACCATCTTAATCTTAATTGAAGCCCAAGAGGCAGCAAATGCAGAAATTAGCTAGCTCAAAACAGAAAATACTCTCTTGAAGGCTAAATTAGTCAACAAACAAGAACTACATTCACACGATACAATGGAAAGTGTCAAGCATCTAAAGGGATCACCGAGTATCACAAAAGAGATGCGTCACGATCGATAATGAAAAATCAAAATGCCAACGGTGAGCAAATCGATAAGCTTCTTCAAGCTTTAACACGACTGAATGATCATCCCTAGGTCATGTTTCTTCACCCTTTCCTCTTTGAGTGATCATCCCTGGCTTGTAGCCCCATTGTAGTTTAACTTATCATCTTTTTGCATTGAATTGATTATTTTCTGTGTGTGCTTATAATTGATTATATTGTCTTCAATCTATCAATATGCATGCTTGCTTACTTTTTCGATGATGCCAAAAGGGGGAAGAACTGAAAGATTGATATCTTCCAAAATTGAAGGATCCTTTAGTAGGTGACCTGGTCTTCTAGAAATGTATTTTTTTGCTAACATGTTGCAGGTGCCTTGAAAATGATGGTTGGCTTCACAGGGGGAACAAGTGGGAAGCTGGTTCTCAGGGGGAACATCGTCTATAGGCTTGTCATCATCAAAAAAGAGAAAATTAATTGTTCCAAGTGCATTCATGTTTTGATGATTGTCAACCGATTCTGCCAGAACCGTGACAGAGACTCCGTCTACGACCCTCCGCTTTCCGCGCACTTGCACGGGCCGACAGAGATTGGGCCGTAAAGTCGGTGCCGCTGTCGCACTCCGGGCACAAGCACTGAGCTGGCCCATGCTTTAGGTCAAATATTTAATGAGTGGTCTCTATCCATCCCACATTCTTCCCACTATATATACAACATGTTGTAACATATTGTGTATCACTTGAAAAACCTAATCAAACTTGTGCAAAGCTGCCGCAGCAAGAATTCAAGTGATCGTAAGAACAAAGTTACTTTCAAGCTGAAGAACCAGATCCTAATATGTGTTTAGTCTATGTTCTTTAGGTTGTTGTAAATCTTTGTTCTTTTGTGCTTAAATTGTAAACATACTCTTCTCTTTAAAGAAAGTTGTTTGTAGGTAAATCAAAAGCCTCAAAGGGTGCTTGTTGGAAGTGTGTTTCCTCAAGATGTTGAGTGGTACATTAGGCTAGGATTAGTCTAAGTGTATTAGTTTCCTTGGCTAGAGTTAGTCAAGTGGAGGTGCTTGTAATCGGAGTATTGCAAAGGTTGAGGGACTACGGGAGATAGTTCATAGGTTCCTACTATTGTAAGGGTTGAGGGATTATGGGAGTTAGTTCCTAGCTTACAATAAGTTGTAATCTGAAGTTGCTCGATGTAGTGGAGTCAAAATCCTACTGGGGTTGGTCATGGTTTTTAATCCCTTGAGCAAGGAGTTTTTCATGGTAAAATGTTGCCTTCTATACTTACTACATTGCATCAGGGAACTGGTACACAACCAGGTCCCTCATATATTGTTTGGTGGACGCACATCCTACAACAACATGTATAAGAGTTATCATCACTTGTAATAAGAGATATCGTGGGGCTAATATAAGAAAGGCAACTCGGTGGCCCTATGTGGCTTATTTGTTGGTCGTTAAGGTTTATTTGCTGGCCATCGAGGTCTAGTTGCTGACCATGAGGTCCATCTGCTGGCCACCGAGGCCTACTTGCTGGCCACCAAGGCTTATTTGTTGCCCCCGAAGTGCTTAGTTGTGGGATAAGGATTGACTGCATTTGTGTACATCTTGCAAGCCCATTAAGGCAGAACATGCTGAAAAGATAATAGTAGTTTTATAAGATGTAGCTTGTAGATGAGGGCCAGGTTTCTATATAGTTGTTCTTACATTCCCATTTGCTTTCATTAGAAGTTTCTGCACTTACATTTGTCATGATATCTGCCTTACATACTCGGTACATTCTTTCGAAGTGACGTCCCTTTGCCGGGGGAGCTGTGTTTCATGCCCTAGGTGCATGATCTCAGGCTGGCTGGCCTTCTCAGTAAGGAGATCTAGCTTTTCAGCAGTGATTTGGTGGACTCCACTTCATTCTGGAGTAGCCGAGTCTAGTAGCATATGTGATATAGTTGTGGCCGGTGTTTGTGGTTAGGCCCAGACAGACGCAGCTGTCGACTCGCAGGCTTGTAGACATACATTACTTATTCCGGTCATTTACTCATAGTTGCACAGTTAAGGCCTCAAGGCCACTTATATATGTACTTGTGTTAGTAGGTCGGAGACGAGTATTTTGTTCTTCTCCGTTTCCCTATTTGTCAAATATATGTGTTACAGATTGGTTCGCTTGATCAAGTAAGCCACCGGGTGCCGGCCACGTCTTTCCGAGTTCGGGGCGTGACATGTATTCAGCCCAGAAGTAATCACGAATTACAGTCGTGGAGCCGATTGCCTTCGTGTTCAGACTTTGTTCTTCATTTTCTTCAAGACTGACTGTGAAGACGATTATACATCAACTCCACATTTGGTCTTCACGTTTCAGCTACTTCCCTCCAATCATGGAGCACTCGGCTAACCAATTAGAATTGTGAACTTGGGAAACGCATCATCTTCTTAGAACAACTCATAGGCTTCTTCAAATCAAGGTCCAAACGGCCCAATAATTAATACAAATCGTGGGACGTCCCTTTTCTTCAATCTTCTTATTATTCTTCATTTCTTTGTTCCAGATTTAATCTCTTTTCCTTCTCATTTATCCAATTCGTCATCAACTGCTACCCTTAAGCTTGAATACCTAAAGTGATTAAGTTACTTTTTCTTTATTAAATCGTACTTAAAGAAGCTTAAAACTCAAAGAAAAAGAATGAACAAAGCATTTTGCCAACTTATCACGTACCATGAGGAAAATAATCCTTTGACATTATATGACTCATGATGCCTATTTTAAACTTCATGAGAGGACTCTAAAACTTGAACCTTTAAAAGTTCAAGCTCCATGAAAAAATTTCCAAAGTTTGAAATGTAATTGAGAAATGCCAGTTCAAATTCCATGAAGAAATGCTGGAGTTTAAACTACATTTGTGATTCTACAAAATTTTCAAAATGTGTAGGAGTTCAGTTGTTGAAGCTCTGAACTTCAGTGCCCTGTGTTGAAGTTGTTCTGTGTTTTAGCTAGGAGTATATTTGTCAAAAAAATATTACCTCCGTCTTAGAAAACAATTGTTTCAAATGCTTTCTAAACTTTGATTCCCGGCGAAAAACCTAGTCATACCATTTTATCCTCTCCCATAGACCAGGCTAAGGCCTCATTTGTTTGCACTTAGATAACGTCTAATATCAATCATTCAAGTCTCAGTAATTAAGTGTATTTAGGCCTGAATCTTAATCATTAAGTGTGTTTGTTTTAAAATTTTACAACTACTTAATGTGTCTGAATAGACCTGAATAATCTATAACAAAGTCTTAAACGTCTATTCAAGGATTTCTATAAAGATGGTAGTTTACCACTACTCCATCTATTTTCACCACGAACCGTCGCCGCCTCCCTCATTATAAACTACCACCATCCACTAACACATCCTCAACCACAACCACCACTGTTGCCAATCACCACAATATTAGACACCATTTACAATCATAACCACCGACCACCATTACAATCGCCAATCACTGCAGTCACCGCCATCATCCACCATATATTCACCATCATCATTCACTACCAGTATTAACCATCAGTGTCATCCACTACAATTGTTAGTCACCACCACCATCAACATGATCACTATTGCCAATCTCCATCACAACTAACTACTACCTAGAAAAACCACTATCCGCCAACACCATATTCAATTTGCACTCACAAACAGTGCACATCAATCACCACCACTAATAATCATATAATTCTTTTTTTTTTTTAAATATCTTGTTGATATAATATTAGATTCATTTAATATTTTATTTAAATTTTATACTCCCTCCGTTTCAATTTATGTGAACCCATTTGACTGGGCACGAAGTTTAAAAAAGAAGAGAAGACTTTTAAACTTGTGGTCCTAAATGAGTCACATATATTTTGTATGGAGAAAATAGTCAAATGCCCCCTCAACGTATACTCGGATTAATTATGACGCACTCAACCTTTGCGGGCGACCTATTACCCCCCTGGCCTTATTTTTTATGTATTTTTGTGCCTTTTTTCGGCTGACGTGGCGAAAAAAAATTAGATGACCAGTTGCACACTCTCCGCCACATCGGCGCCACGTCAGTGCCACATTGGAACTTTCTAAATTTTAATTTTCTATTCTTTTCCTTTTTTTTTTTCATTTGATTTTTCTTTTATTAATTATATTTACACTAATTAACCATTAAACCCTTCATTAATTTTATCTTCTTCATCACTAAACCCTTCTCTTCTTCTTCATTTCAAGAAATCAATCAATCCATACACACGCACACATTCAATTTCATCATCAATCATAAATATCTTTTCAAGAAATCAACCAACCCATATTCTTCCTCCGTTAACACACACACATTCAACCCATTTTCTTCCTCCACTAATACACACACACACATTCAACCTATTTTCTTCCTCCATTAACATACACACATTCAATTTCATCATCAATCATACATATCTTTTCAAGAAATCAACCAACCCATTTTCTTCCTCCATTAACACACACACACATTCAACTCATTTTCTTCCTCCATTAACACACACACATTCAAGGCTGATCCTCACTATTGTGTGAAAGACTAAGTAGGCATTTGGCCATAGATTCCAAATATTTTTCACAATGACTCTTTGGAAGCGAGGCTCAGATCTGTGTAAAATGGGGCAAAGAGAAGACAATAATACCATGGCCGCAAAACTAACTGGTTACATGATCTGGGTTTGCCCTGCCAAGATACAAGTCGGGTTTTCTCGATCACCCGAATTTTAGCCCCAGAATTAGCAATATCATCACTGCCTCTTTGAAAAGATGGAATCTTTTCCATAAGAATTTGTGGACAGTTTTCACAAGTAAATTGAAACGGAGGGAGTACTGCTGCTGCTGCTACTATCAACATCATGTCAATGGCAACAAGTTTTTTCTTTGAGCTAAAATGAACCAATGGAATATAATTAATAAAAGAAAAATCAAATGAAAAAAAAAGGAAAAGTGGCACTGACGTGGGGCTTATGTGGCGGAGAGTATGCAACTGGTTATCTAATTTTTTTTGTGCCACGTCAGCCGAAAAAGGGTACAAAAATACAGAAAAAATAAGGTTCGGGGTAATAGGTCGCCCGCAAAAGTTAAGTGCGTCATAATTAATCCGAGTATACATTGAGGGGGCATTTGATTATTTTCTCATTTTGTGTGGCTATAAATAACATGTTAATATTCAAGTGTGAATTTAAAATCAAACGACTTACAATAATAATAATAATAATAATAATAATAATAAAATAATAATAATAATAATAATAATAATAATAATAATAATAATAATAAAAAAAAAATCTTGATAACAACAAAGGGAAAAGGGTCAAAAATACCCCTCTACTTTAGAAAAAGGGCTAAAAATATCCTCGAACTTATTTTTGGCCAAAATATCCTCCCATCCCAAAGTTTTCAAATATACCCCTCTTGACGAAATATCCCCCAAAATAACCTCGGAATTATTTTCTAAATCCACCCATCATTTAAACACTCAACTAAATAATAACCATAAGATCCCCTTATTCCCCCAATACGTAGGTTTGAAGTTTGAGGGAATTTGGGAATAAGTGATCTTATTTATTATTTAGTTGCGGGTTTAAATGATTGGCTGGTTTAGAAATGATTTTGGTTATTTTGGGAGATAATTTCCATCAAGACAAAAATATTTGAAAACTTTAAGGATGAGAGGGGTATTTTAATCCAAAATAAGTTTGGAGGATATTTTTAGTCCTTTTTCCAAAGTAGAGGGGGGTATTTTTGACCCTTTTCCCAACAACAAATGAGGCGTACGCTTGGCCTCGGTTGTCTTTGTGATTAAGAAAAGCGTAGGGGCTATTTTTTTTTTTTTTTTAAATAAAATTAAACATGATCCTCGGATCTTCTAGTGAAAATACAGTAAAACAAAAACCCAGTTGCATAACTCGCCTGTAGTTATTCCAGCTCCATATCAATACTTGTAGTGCACACAATTATAATTATCAAAATAAAAATAGGCATGTGGGTGCAGCTGCTATGTGGTCTTGTGGTTTACAGAGTGGTTAAGCGCTTCTTTTACGATGACCCCGATGACGACGACCAAATCTCTGATTTCAATGCCCTCTTTTCCGTAGCACAAAGGTATCTACTGCTTCTGTTCCCGTCCCACCCTTTTGCTATTAGTTGCTCCCTCCGTCCACACGTATTGACTTCACACACATTTTAAGATGATGATTTTACTGTATGACGTCTAATTATTACTAATAGCCTGTTTGGCCAAGCTTTGGAGGACAGAAGTGCTTATTTTTTGGGAGAAAATAGGTGATTCTGTGGAGTGCTAAAACTGTTTTTCAGAAGCTAAAAAAAGTAATTTTTCTCCAAAAATACTTTGTTGAAAAGCACTTTGAGAAATTACACTTAGAGAAGCGCTTTTAAAAAGTTTGGCCAAACATTAATTGTTACTTTTATTTTTAAATTAATTAGTCAAACACGTACTGCTTCTCACCAAAAGTACTTTTTGAAAAACACTTTTTAAAATAAGTGACTAAATAAGCTATAAGTCATCTAATGATTGAAATCAATCAAATATAATTTAAACATTGTGCAACCACTAACAATTCCAACCCAATAATTAATAGTAAGGATAAAACAATATGAAATGGTAAATTATCTTTTGATTTTTCAAACTGGATAAGAAAAAATGAATATCTATTTTTAGCATTCAAGACAAGTAAAAATGGACGGAGGGAGTATTACACAAGTCTCATTTCTGATAATCCTCATTTTGACTAGACTTGAGAAGCTTTATGGTGGTAAGGCTTATGTTGGGCTTCAAGTTCCTGATGCTGACACTGCTACTCGACAAACTGTTGATATACTTCTCATCACACAACTGTGAGTATATTTAAATGCTCATTATTCATAGTATATGATGCCTACTGATATAATAGGCCTTGGTGTAACTGGTAAAGTTGCCTTCATGTGACCAGGAGGTCACGGGACAGCCTCTTGCAGAAATACAGGGTAAGGCTGGTTACAATAGACGGGAGCTTAGTGCACACGGGCTGCCCTTTTTATGCTTCTTAGCGATATACATTATTGCAACATCTTTCAACTTTATGCAGTTCCTAATGCTTTGCATTTTGACTATGATTTGAACACTTTTAAAGTTAAATTTTTCTTTTCCGATTTTGTAAAATTTTTTCTTACTTTTATTGTGTCTGTTCAAGTTTGTTTTATAGAGAAGAGAAGGTACCACAAGGATAGTTCTCTCTGTTATTCAAGAGTTCTACTTCTCTTAATTAGCCTGAAGAAATCCTGAATCACGATTTTTTTCATTTACCCCTCCCTAGGAGCCGCCGCCTTTTTGGTTCCTTGGTGATTCGAACCCACAACCTTGGGGTTGGAGGTGAAGGATATTTACCTTCTGAGCAACCGCCTCTTGTCAACCTGAATCACGAATTTGCTTCTGGTTCTGCAGGGAAGCAGTGATGATCTGTGTAAAGAATATCTCGGGATTTGTTGCCATTGATAAGGATGGGAACTGGGTTTGCGCTGGAGGCCATAAACACAAGACCCAACATCTCTCCGATCCTGTAAGTTGAAAATCTTTGTTTTGTTATTTGTTTTATGTTACGGAGCCAAACTAGTTGATGTATGTATGCTTTGGTAGATCGGCCGAAATCCTTGCCCTAGTGCCACAAGTTTAGTGAATCTTTTTTTTCTTCTACATTTGCACTTGCTACTCATGCAGCCCGTAGAATTTCTAGAGGTAAAATTGCTAAATGTCAGTACAAAAGTAAATCTATTTAGTTACTTGTACACACTATTATTGCCTCCTTTTTGTCAATACTTTGTGATTGATCTTAGGCAGAGATATCTACGGTGGCTAATGAGGAATTTTTATCTATTATGAGAAAGTCATTTACTTGTGTTTCAACTTTGGTTTTCCTTGTAGAACTTCATACCAACGATGTATCTTAAAAAAATTGACCAATTATCATAAACCTGACTATGGATCTTATCCCCAACTTCTATTTTTCTAATCTTTCATAGTCACTTGTAAATGTTGTCAACTTTAGTTATGTCTAAGTTTTATATTAGCTGATCTATTTAGCAGTTTTTTTGTGGTCTAAATGTTGTCACTTGTAAATTATCGTTCATTTTTCACTAGTGCATGCTGCTTATTCTTGCCACATCCAGAAGTTTTTTTTTTTTTTTTTTTTTTTTTTTGATGAAGTAATGTGTTTCATAGATACGCATCAAGAAGATGCAAAGTTACAGGAGGCTAATTACAAAAGAACAAAAGTGTAGGAGAACATTGTTTGCCTCAAATACAATGTCTCAGTCAAGAGCTAAAGTGCTAATAAAATCCAAAAACTGTACTGAACTAGTTACTGGGGACAACATTGTCCAACAAAAGAGATGAACTAAACATTTAGCTTTAAGAGAGTGACTTGGAGTTGAGATGCCATCAAAACACCTACTGTTTCTCTCATTCCAAAGGCTCCAAAAAATAGCAGCAGGGATCATCAACCAGGTCTCCTTGATGGCCTTATCAACTTTCCATTTACTCCAACTCACATATGCCTCTCTCAGATTCTGAGGCATCACCCAACTTAATCCAAAAATAGTGAAAAATAAGCTCCAGAGATTAAAAGCTACTGGACAATGAAGAAAGAGGTGATTGACTGTTTCCAGCTGGCAATTGCAAAAAAAAAAAAAAAAAACACTTATTGTCCAGTTGAAGTCCTTTCCTGTTAAGATTATCTATAGTAAGGCTAGCTATCCAGCTGAAGCATTTGATCTTAGTAGGTAGTTTCGTCCTCCAAATCAACTTCCAAGGCCATGAGTCAATGACCTGATCTTGGTTGCCAAGCTGACTATAGCAATCTTTAACTGAGAAATTGCCTTTGCTGCCCCATCTTATTCTGTCTGAAGTACTTGCATCAATGCTAGAAGCTTCCACCTTTGCTAGCAATTCCAGTAATTCCTGTATCTCCCAATCTTGTGGGTATCTTCTGAAATGTACATCCCAACTGTTGTTGCTCCTGTTTTGGGCAATTGAGGAGACCTTGTCCAGTGCCATGCTAAATAAACCAGGATACTCTTCCTTTAAAGTGTTGTTGCCTAGCCATTTGTCTTCCCAAAACTTTATATGTTCTCCATTGCCTGGCTTGAAGTGGACCTTCTGGAAAAATTCATCACCCAGCTTGCTAATATATTTCCAAAGCCCAACTCCATAGGGGGCATTAGATATCCGGGTGCTCCAGTTATCCTTTGCCCCATGTATAGAATTGATCACCTCTTTCCATAAGCTTGGTTCTTCTGTGCCATACCTCCAAAGCCACTTCATTAATAGACTTTTGTTGTGAGCTGACAGATCTCTTACTCCCAACCCTCCCTCATACTTTGGTTTCAAGACTTTGTCCCATGCTATTAGGTGGTACTTTTTTGAGTTGCTATTGCCTTCCCATAAGAAGTCTTGTGGTATTTTTTTGAGTTGCTATTGTCTTCCCATAAGAAGTCTCTCCTGATCTTATCCAATTTTTCTAGCACCTTACCAGGGATAGGAAATAGAGACATGAAATAAGTGGGTATGCTATCAAGTACACTACTGATAAGGGTGACTCTGCCCCCTAGAGATAGGTACTGAAGCTGCCATGAAGTCAATCTCTTTTCAAATTTTTCCACCACCCCATTCCAAATTTCACAACTTTTGAATTTTGCCCCCAATGGAAGACCCAGGTAAGTGCTAGGGAGAGTCCCAATGTTGCACCCCATAGTTCCGGCCAGTTCATCAATGTTTAGAACATTGTTGACTGGGTATATAATGCTCTTCAACTTGTTGATATGTAACCCTGATAAGGCTTCAAAAAGGAGGAGGGTAAGGTTTAAGTATTGCATTTGAGACTTTTCAGCTTCACAGAAGACCAATGTGTCATCAGTATACAAAAGGTGAGAGACTGTAACAGTGCTTCCAGTGTTTGTGCCACCAACACTGAACCCCCAGATCCATTGCATCTGACCGGCTTTCTCCATCATTTTGCTTAATCCTTCCATAGCTAGAATAAACAGAAAGGGGGAGAGAGGGTCTCCTTGCCTGATCCCTTTCTGAGGAGAGAAAAATCCCACCGGACCTCCATTTATCAAGACTGAATAGTTGACCGTAGAAATACTGTATCTCATCCATTTTAACCATTTATCACCAAATCCCATTTTCCTCAAGATTGCAATCAGATAAGACCAATTTAATTGGTCAAAGGCTTTTTCAATATCTAATTTGCTCATAACTCCAGGAAGCCCAGATTTGATCCTCCAGTCTAGTACTTCATTTGCAATGAGAGCTGCATCAGTTATCTGTCTTTGTTTGATGAAGCATTTTGGTGAGAAGAGACCAGCTTACCAATAACCCTCTTCAATCTCTCTGCTAACACCTTAGCTAGAATCTTGTAAATGCTACCGATGAGGCTTATTGGCCTGAAATCCCTCGGTTCAATAGCACCTTTCTTTTTGGGAATCAGGGCAATGAAAGTTGAGTTACAGGATTTCACCAAACAAAGACATTTTGAAAGGAATATGTTTATTTTCTCCTTGTAAAAATGTGTGTCGACTACTTAAAGCTTTTAACCTGCTGTGGTGTTGGAGTAGGTTGTATGTGGATGTTGCTAGGATGTTGATAAGTGAAAGCTTCGTTTGTCTGGAAAAAAAAAGATTAGTTACGCTACAAAGTAAAGCTTCAGCAAACTTTCAGTTTTAGGAAATAAAAATGAGTCAGCACCCTTTTTTACCCAACCCGTTTTTTACCCAACCCATATTTTACCCAACTCGTTTTTTACCCGTATTAAATTTTGGAGGGTTGTAAACCCACCCGTTTTATTCAACCCATTTTCAACCCGCCCAAATCCGAACCAACCCGCCCATTTGCCACCACTAATCATGATTGTACCTAGAAGAAGTGCTATATTTGTTGCAGCTTATGCACAAGTACTTTAACAGAGAGCACTGGCTAGATACATCCCATGATTTTCTACATGGAGAATTTCAAATCAACCACTCTCTGAAAAGATAGTGTTCTTTGTCCAAGTTTATGAAAGAGAATTCTTTCACAGTAATAAAACGCCCTGCCAAGTATATCACCTCTTGTGAAACAATTCTGCTGCTAAGGATATCTTAATGAACCCAACTGCAGAGTAGTGTTATTGTTTCTCGATTGGATGTTTACCGTATCAATTATTTTTAACCATCTAATGCTGGAACTGGTATGGAATAATTTCTGAAAGCCAATTTGTGAAATCTGAACAATCTCCCTACATTTTTTTAATCCAAATTACCTCCTATAACCAATCAGCTAAAGAAATCTAAGTGGCACAGACTCGCCAGTTTGGGTGCTGTTCCCATCTCGACACGGGTCGGGTGCGGGTGCGGGAACGGCAAACGTCAGGGATACAGTCAACTAACTTTGGATACTTTGACCGGAGTCCGTCGACAAATTTGGCGGGAAATTTATGATTTTGATTTCTCAAAATTAAAAATAAAACAGATTTAAGATAAGGAAAATGACATACTTTCAATATTATAGTACTTTTATCTCATTTTTGCTGCTTCATGTTTCATATAAACCAAGAATACAAGGTTGTGTTGAGTGCGGATGGCAGAGAGAAGCAATGATATAGATGGAGGGTTTGTTTCCGGCCTTGAATGGCTTTCTCTTTCTATCTTGAGGAAAGAACGAAGAGACAGTGAAAGAGACGACCTAGAGGCTAACTTTGCTCTGTAAAAACTTTGTTGTAAAAGCTTGACAAGGAAGTTTGGAGAATTTGAAGAAGACCACTTAAAAGTTAAAGGGTTACAGCTGGAGGAGACGCGTAGAAGCTAGAATTAGGACTCTTAAAGTCTTAATTGTATTAACGTACAAAATTGACTCCTTTATTCTCCATATATGCTATTTTTATCCCCTTTATTTTCCATTATATGCTACTTGTGACACAAAATTGAAAGGCACCTAATTATGCTATTTATAAATGTTTCTTTCTCATACAATATAGGGATAATTTCTAAATTAATTATTAGCATGTCATTTTTTTGATAATTAATTTATATTTTTAATCGCACAAAAGCACGGACAAATTTATTGGTTGTACATAATAAAATTGACCCCTTTGTACAACGGATTATTCTTGGAACGTATTTTTTCATATGCCGTTTAAATAATTTAAATTATTAAGTATTGTAACTTATAGTATTTTTACATAATTTCAAATATGTAATTTGATAATGAATTGAAATAACTTAGAAAAATGCCAAAGAAGAATAATCGAGCATTTTAGATAACTATATCAAGAATGAGAGAATTTAAGCGCACTTAATTTATATTAATTAATATTAATTTAGGAGCAATAACTAATATTGAACTATCGAAATACTTGAAATATAATTATAGCTGGATACGCAACCCCCGAATCTTAAAATTTAAATTTTGCTGAATCCGACACTCGGATCCGTACCCGTATCGGATACCTGCACCCGAGTCCGTGTAACTTAGAAAGAAATGCAGGTTGCTCTCTAGAATCCAGAATTTTGCTTACAACGGTGATACTTGCGGAGAGAGAACAATCAGCGAGAGTGCTAGATTGGTCCTATTGATTATATTAACTCACTACAAGAGTTTTCCCTGGTATTCTCTTCTGAAGACTAAATAGGAGTACCCATGTGATGCCTTATTTGATGAATGGGCTTGAACAGATGGGCAAAGAAAGGATCTTTGCGGAAGCGGCTTTGTGGGCATATCATGAAGCATATACCCAAAGGGTTTGTCCATGTGAGGAGATGCAACAGGGAGATTTGTTGTTGTCATTTGCTGCTGGTTGTTTGATTATTTGGAGAGTAAGCTCATTGGTCATGCAACAATAATTATGAGTCCATGTGCTTACAAAGTTTTGAGATTCTATTATGTTCTGCATTAATTGCCTTCTAGGATATTTGGTGGGGATAAAATTCAATTCAGATACCTTCTTTTGCTTTCTTTGCTTCATTCTTGCATGGTCAGTGAGGATTCATATTTGTGGTCAGTTGCTTCAGATTGAGGTGTAGTTGTTCTTCCCTCTTTTGCATTCTTGCATCATTTCTGTGCTGGGTATGCACTGATCAACAATATCTTCTTGTCGAGTAGCTTATTAAGTACATATGGTTCCTTAACCTTGGGAAAGGGCAGCATATGGGGTTTTTGTTTTTTCTATCTATCTCATTCTTTATAAGTGTCTTCTTCTCTTGGTATTATAGATTTCTGTATTTCAGGTTGCAGATGCAAAAGGGTTAGTTCCCATTCTCGAATCTTACCTCGAACAAAGGGGGGTTGCTCTTCCAGAAGGATATTTGTCTGCCAAAGTTATATGTCCAAACCCCAATTTCAGGCAAGCATCTGATTCTCTGGTGGTTATATATCACAGTAAATGTTGAAATTAAGATAGTATTTGCGTTGCACAACATTCTCTCGAGTTACTTCTTCTAGGCTTTGGTTGGTCAACAGATAAACACATGAACCATGGTGCTGGCTCAATGATTGTACATGTCTCCAATAAGTACCTTTGAGAAGCATTATTTTGAAGGGAAGACTTTGTTTTTAATCTGACAATATAGATAAGCATAATTGTCTTCAGCAGCAGTTATTTCAGAGCTTGCTGTTTTGTTCTTCTTCGTAGTTTTAACTCCTAAAGCCATTGCTGGAACTGAATGTGGCTTACCCAGAGCTCGGTTAATTGGGTTGTTCATTAATGCTTAAGGTATAAAATAACCATGCAAACTACACAGACACAATGGGTTTTGAGTTACTTTTGTTCGATTAAGTTGATTAAAGTAAATTCTTAATTCTTGAGTATCTAGAAGTGACAGAGGGAGATATACCATCAGGTTTCTGTAATTCTGTCATAGACCGTTGTTGTCGATGTTTCACTTTTTTGTCTTGTGATTATTGTACTTAGCCTTTTGTGCATTGGTCTAAGGCTTGCTTCTCCTTTTGCAGTACCATTCACTCGGTCTCTTTTCCTCCTGAGGTCGTAACATATGACCAATGGATGCAACTAACACCACAATATAAGAACATGCTTTCTGGTTGGATTAAAGGTGCATTTCGTGGCGGGAAGAAGGAATTTCAGGAATCAATATATGAGAAGCTTAACTTCATTCTCAGCACAGCTCCGACGTCAGATAGGTCTGTTGCATTACTTATAATTTTGTCTGTCTTCATGACTGTATTCCATGATGCTTTCAGGAACCAGAGGGAAATATTTGGTCCAAGTCCAACTGTTTGTCCAGATGTGATGTATTTCAATTCGTTCTTTTATTAGATTATTTGCAGCGTGTGATACTGGGTAAGAACAACATCTAGTTAGATGAAGCTGGCTGTGTAATCCTCATGGTCATAGACTCATAGGTAGTGTATCAGGTGATGAAAACCACTATTTTAGATTTGTGGTGACAGTGCAGAAAGCATTTGGTAGTATCACTCGAAGATAAGTTGAGAATATCAGCTTTCTCTGAGAAAATATCCAAGATATGTGCTTCTGTGTGATTGAGAGAGTAGGCAAGTGAACTTCAAAGAAATGAAAGCAGTCCGCAAAAGCACAGCAGCTTGATGTGGAAATAATATTTCTTGTACTCTGTTGAATGAAAATTGTACTTGGTATACTTTAGTCAAGGTTTTACTAAAATTCTTCTGAACACATGCAGGTTAGAGCTTAAAGGTAATAAGTGTCTCCTTGGAGAGTTTCTGGAATTCAAAGGGAACAGAGAGGATATTCAAGCAATGAGAAATATCAGGAGATCAAAAGTCAGTAGACTAGAGATCCAGAAAACGAGCATGTTTGGTCTGGGTAAGGAATATGAAATGCTTTGTAGTAAGGAAATTGTGTTGGCCTGATTGCATTAGAAGAATTCCTTAAAATTTACGTTGGTTAGACATGTTCTGCATGACAGATCGATGATCTAATACTTGAAATTCTAAAGAAATCATTGTTGCTTTGTGCGATGCAGTTCATTCAAAGCTCATAGTCCTATACTACCCTCGGGATTATCGTGCTGAAGGAGTATCAACTTCTGAATGGAAGGAATTCACTGTTCGATCTGGCACAGAATTGAAATTTCAAATCCAAGGTTCAGCTAAACCGAGCAAATACCAGTTGTCCTCCGTCATTTCCCTGTCACTGAGTGCTTGAGGGGGATGCTGGAGTGGGAGATACTCATGATTCTAAAGATGGAGCAATTGCTTTCGATAACGGTATAAACTGTAGTTTATTTTTCCTTCCGAAGTTTTATGCTGATGTGCATCCTAAGTCGACTGTGCATGCTCAAGCAAGGACGGCGACTTGCATATTCTTTCATGAGAGATCAATGTATATAGCACCCAACACCAAGGGGTCGTTTGGTACGGAAACAAGTTATGCAGGGATTAGTTATACTAGAATTAGTTATACGTGGATTAGTTATGCAGATATTATTTTTTATCACGCGTTTGGTTCACTGTACTAAAAATGGATATACAGTGTTTAACTTAAAACTTGTGTTTTGTTTTAAATGTACAAAAAACTAGTTTACAATTATACTCTTGTGACTTTTGTACGCTTTTCTATTTCATTTAACTGGAAAATCAAAGTTGCAAGCCTTTTATTTTTTTCGTTTTCATTTTTCATGTCCATTTGTTTAACATGAGGAGACTTTTAATTTTGGAATGGCACAATTAAAAAAGCTATTTATTTTGGTTGCAAGACTATTGCTTATAAACTTGTTTTTATTTATTTTTTATTTATCAGAATGATATAGACCGTAAGACTTACGGAAGAAACTGATCACAAACTGAAAACTAATACGTGGAAATGAATGATCCTCAATCAATGGCTAAAATGAGAACCATTAAACATTCTAAGGACCTGTTTGGCTGCAAGAATTTTTCACTTTTTTTAGAAAACGTTTTTACGTTATTTGAAAATCAATGTTTGGCCATGGAAATTCCAAATACAATTTGGAATTTGAAAAACACCAAAAAACCTGTTTTCACTTTTTCACTTCCAGTACATTCAAATAATAAATATTATTTGCAAAAACTATTACAAAACATAATTTCATCTTCAACTCCAACTTTAAAATTCCAAATAAAGTGAAAAATATTTGGTTTTCCTGGCTAAACGCCTGCTAAGAAAACCTAGTAGATTAGTCCCCTTTGAGCAAGCATCAGTTTCCACAATAAAAGCTTTAGTAAAGTCAGCTAAAGCCAAAACTGGGGCTGAAGTCATAGCCTTCTTCAGCTCTTCAAAGGCTGCCTGTGGTTCAGAACTCCATTTGAACGAGTTCTTCTTTAATAGTACAGTCAGTGGCTTGCTAATCCACCCATAATTTTTGATAAATCTCCTATAGTACCTCGTGAGGCCTAAAAATCCCCTTAATGCTTTAAGGGTCTTAGGGATAGGCCAGGTTAACATGGCTTCAATCTTAGCAGGATCTGTAGACACCCCTTCCCCAGTGATTACATGCCCCAAATACTCCACCTTTTCTTGGCAAAAGGAACATTTTGACCTCTTTGCATATAGCTGTTCCTTCCTCAGAATGTACATCACCTTCTTTAAGTGCCCCACATGCTCCTGCACAGTGGCACTATATACCAATATATCATCAAAGAACACAAGTACAAACTGTCTAATGTAATCCTTGAATACATGATTCATTAAGCTTTGGAAAGTGGCTGGTGCATTAGTTAGGCCAAATGGCATGACTTTGAACTCATAATGCCCCAAGTGTGTCCTGAAGGCTGTCTTGTATATATCATCCCCATTCATCCTAATTTGATGATAGCCAGCCCTAAGGTCAATTTTTGAAAAAATAGCTGCCCCATTTAGCTCATCTAATAGATCATCCACCAAGGGAATTGGAAATTTATCCTTGACAGTCATCTTGTTTAACTCCCTGTAATCTACACAAAATCTCCAAGTGTTATCCTTCTTTTTAACCAATAGCACAGGGGAAGAGAATGGAGAATGACTAGGCTGAATAATCCCATTGCTTATCATGTCTTTCACCTGTTTTTCTATCTCATTTTTTTGAAAAAAATTGTACCTGTAGGGCCTTATACTAACTCAGTCTTTGTGTTTCGCGTGGTATGAAGTGATCATGTTGTCGCATGGAGGGAGAGACTTGGGTTCACCGAACACATCGCAAACAACTCGAAGAAAAAGTTGATTTCCCCGAGGTAATACCTCTATCTCTTTAACTTCCTCTGCAGCCGATAGTAAAAACGGATGGCCCCGAACACTTTACTTTTCTTCAAGAGTTGCTTAACACCGGTAGAAGTCATGCTTTTAAGAGTAGCTTGATGATGCATACCCCTCAATCTGACCCTTTTCCCCTGGTGAGTGACCTGGGCCTCATAAGCTTCAAAATCTAGTAGCACAGGGTTGTGCTTCTTCATCCATACCCCCAATATCATGTCGATGCCCCGCATTAATCAGCCTAACACAGTCCTCAAATTCAATCCCATTAATTTTCCATCTGAACCTTGGGCAAATATGATGGCTCATAACTTGGTTGCCATCTGCTACTGTTACTCTCATTAGGTTCACTTGCCTGATTGCACTTCCCATTTTCTTAGCGGTCTTCATATCTAGGAAACTATGAGTACTGCCTGAGTCTAGTAGTACACTCACCAATTGCTTCTTAACTTCTCCTATAAGGCTGATAGTGTTTGGGACCTCAGTCCCTGATAATGCATGCAAACTTATGGCCTCCTCCACCAGCTCTTGTTCATTGAAAGGTGTTGAATCTTCCTCTCCTGTGACTATCAACTCCTTTTCTATCTCTTCTTCTTGTTGTCCTTCATCTGCAGAAATAGCATTCAACTGCTTGTTTTTGCATTGATGGCCATAGAAGTACTTATACCCACACTTATAGCATAATCCTTGACTCCTCCTTGCCTCCATGGACCTATTATTCATTTCCCCTATTGGTGCACTCCTACTGTTAGTACTGTAGGTGGAATTATTAGCTTGTCCTGGTCCTTTGCCCTAAGTCACCTTACTCCTTTTATTAGCTGTATCTAACAGTTTCTCATAGTGTCTGGCCTTATCTACAGCTTGACTTAGTGTGTATGGGTCAAGCATCTTTACCATGGGCCTAATATCCTCCTTTAATCCTTCCACAAAGAATCCTAAGAAGAACTCCTCAGGAATAGTTGGGTTTCTCATAAGCACCCAAGCTTTAAGGTCTTCAAACTTCTCCAAGTAATCATTAACTGACCCTCTTTGTTCCACCCTTTTGAATTCACCTAAGAGGTTGAGTATATTATTACTTCCTTCAGCAAATCTCTTGCAGAGTTCTTCAAAGAAACTCTGCCCACTCCACATTCCCCTTACTCAAGTGATACGAGTAGTACCATGCTTCTGCTCTACCATTTAAGTGTAAAACTGCCATTTCTAGTTTCTCCTGAGGGTCAACTATGTTATTGTAGTGGAAATATCATTTGCATTTTCTCAGCCATGCTTGAGAGTCACCATCTTCGAAATATGGAAATTCTACTTTGTGATGAAATTGATTCACCTGTGCTCTTACTGCAGGTGCCATCGTTTGATTGTCTCTGTTCCTGTTGCCAGAGTTTCCATTACCACTTGTTTTCCCAGCAGTTGATGGTGCGGTTGCCCTAGGTGGGATACCAAGTATACCATCATGTATCGACATAAATCTTTCAATCACCTGATCCAGTTTCTTCCCTAAGTCATCAATTTTGGCATCCGTGGCCTCAGATTTACGACCTGCCTCTGTGATGTGATTTTGTAACTGCGTTTCCAATTTTTTTACATTTTCCTCCATAGATTTCGATCTCGTTTCTGTAATTGTCATATTTGTAAACTTCTTATGGGCCAAGATAGAGCTCTGATGCCAATTGTAATATTCTAGCAGTGCGCGGAAGTAATTAAACCAAAATTAGGGCCAAATCAGGGAATTTATTATATATTCTCAACCAAATTGATCAATTACAATCACCAAATGACTACAAGTCACCACGATAACCAGGTGAACTAAGCTATAATCGCCCTAGCCAAAGGCTTGCAACGTGATCGGGTTCCTGTGGAGAAGATAAGAGAATTTTAGAGAGAGAGAGAGAGTGAAGATCGAAGAGAGAAGGAAGAGAACTGGAGACGGAAGAAAATACCATCAAATGATTAACTGCCTTTTTCCCCTATCAGTTGAGATATTTATTTATTTAGTTGGGGTCCCACTTCCTGACAGTTGGCACCAGCTGACCATCTCAGCTGTCACTTATTTGAGGAACTAATCTCCACCGTTCAATTTATTTATTTCCCTTCTCATCTGCACCGTAGGATGTGAGTCTCATTAATGAGCTGTCCCCCTTCAATTTACTACACGTGGCCCTTCAGATTTAACCCCACTTCACCTTCAGATTTAACCCCAATTCCCCTAAATCCCTAATTCCATCCCTAATTCTCCTAATTCCCTTAATACGATGACATAACAATCATGATAATCCATGAGTAAAATAAAAAGAAAAGAAAAACAGTATATAATAGTACTATCCAATGGTACTTGTTTATCAAATCTCTCATTTCTACAACGGAACATAACTAAAATCATCAAAAGGTGGTAAAGGTTCCAACAAGAGAATTGAGATCCATCAAATCAACTTGATGTTACCTGTTAGAATCGTCGTTCAAGGATTGGAATTATTAGTTTCTGCATGACTCTGTTATTTCGATTCCAACATTACCTCCAGGAAAACAACCTTGATGATTCATCTCCATCCCCGTATTAATGCTTCCACATCCAAAACACTCCGGATAATATATTAGGCATCAAGAACCATCTAGAATATGTATATATTACAAAAAGTAAAGAATGCTGGCAAATGTAAATTCAGTCTCGGAAACACAACTAGTCTGCCATTTTAGCAACTCAATTTTACTATACTCATGTGGCACAACATAAAAAGTAAAAGAAAACTCATTTTAATATCCAACTTAATACCAGATGTCTTTCACTGTGTGGTACACCGATGGTCTGCAAATATTACGTGAAGTGAATTACTTACGTGAGTATATTTACATTAGTTTTGTAAGAAAAAAGAGATTGCAAGTCATAATTGCTTGTGCTCAAATGTGAAATCGGAATAGGAATTTCTAAAGTTTTGGTTCTAAATTTACAGTGTAGAAGCATAGAAATACAAAATCAAAGTCTTAAGGGTAGTTTGGTCCATTCAGCTTAATCAACAGATTGACTGTAATCCAGAAGTTAGTTACGTTAAGGTGGTTAAGTTCAGTTAGTTTGTTAAGCATAACATTAGCTATTAATTGTATGATGTTAGTAGACTCTAATTCAACTATAAGTCGTTGATCATTGTATTGTAATCACAAGTTTGATATATCAAATATGAAATAATTCTCTCTATTCTTTCTCTAAATATGTATTCTTCTTCTTCTTCTCTTCTCATTTAGGGTCCATCTCTTTCTTCTTCAATTACTTCATGGTATCAGAGCGGGCTTCATTGACTCGTAATAACAGTTCATTGAACTACAACAATCATTAGAATCGATGGATAATTAGTAAATCTGGAAAGATTCAATTCTGTCAATAATGGCGATTGAAGAAATTGTGACTAACAATGGTGAACAACAATGGAAACAATTCATCTCAGAGTTCTGGAAGTTTTTAGGGTGTTGGTGTCGACTACAAACTACAATCATTCATTGTTCTTGAATCCACAAGACGTAAGTGGAATTCAAACAATTACTTTTCAAGTTACTGAAATTGAAAATTTTGCACTGTGGTTTAGATCAATGAATATTGCACTTCTTGGAAAAAACAAGATGGGACTTGTTGATGGTTCGTGCAGTATGGATAAATATCCAGAGAATTTATGGAATCACTGGGAAATAATTAATGCAATTGTCCTTTCTTGGGTGATGAACTCAATTACTAAAGGATTAATGGGAGGAGTGATGTATCCTACCACTGCTCAAGCTGTGTGGGATGAGATGTATGACAGATTCAATAAGTTAGATGGATCAAGAACATTCAATGTTCACAGGGAAATTGCATCTCTTACTTAAGGTACTAGTTCTGTGTATACATATTTCTCAAAACTCAAAGATTTGTGGGAAGAATTTGAGTCTTTAATTCCTACACCTAGTTGTAAATGTGAGAAATCAAAAGAGCTTGCAATTCATCTTCAGAAATTAAGGTTGTTTCAATTCTTGATGGGTTTAAATGAGTCCTATAGTCAGGCGAGGTCTCAGATTCTCTTAATGTGTCCTATGCCCTCATTAAATCAGGCATATGCTATGATCTTGAGTGATAAAGGTCAAAAGTCTATTAGTGCAAATGCTAGTTCTGGTGCTAGTCATTTAGGTCTGTTGGGTGCAAGTCCTGCAGTTATGAGTAACATGGATGTTGCAATGTATTCTAGAAATGCTGGTGGTCCTCAAAGGTCAAGAAAGAACTATAACAATCTATATGTGAGGTGTGTAAAATTAAAGGGCTTTCAAAAGAGAACTGCTATAAAATTGTGGGGTATCCTCCAGAGTTTAAGAACAAGAAAAGGCCTTATAGTGCAACTACTGATGATGCAAGTCACTACAATAATCAGTACAGACAATCTTCTAATTTGGTGTCTGGTTTAAGTGTTGCATCCTGCAATGCAAATTCTGATGGGGTTGATCAGTTAAACACAGGAAACAATACAGAGAAAAAATAGGTGTTACAAAATATGGTTCAGGGGTTCAACATGAATAATGAGCCAAGTTATGGTCAGAATACTCAAGCAGGACAATATTCATTTGCAAGAGAGCAATATGAGAAAATTATAAATATTCTCAAAGGCAAGGGACCTGAAATAGCTTTCTCAGCTTAGGCAACATGAGATCAGTCAGCAGGTAATAGTACTGCTTTGTTTGCTTCTAAATCACTGTATGAGTGAATTATTGATACTGGAGCAACAAACCATATGGTAGGAGACAAAGGCCTTTAGACAAAAGCTCATATGTTCAAATTAATACTCCTAAACAAGTGCACTTACCTAATGGAGATGTGGCAGTAGTTACTCATATTGGTTACTATCAAGCAGAAGCACAATTAGTAATGTGTTTCGTTTACCCTAGTTTAAGTTCAATCTTATGTCTGTATCCAAGGTGACTAAAGAACTAGGTTGCTCAGTCAGTTTCTTCCCTGGTTTTTGTGAATTTCAGGATCTTTACATCGGGAAGGTGAAGGAGATTGGTAACGAAGTGGATGGTATCTACATCTTGGTGAATCACGCTTTTAGATACAATAGAGGAGTGGCAATGATAGCAAATGAAGAAAACAACATATCAGCAAAATATATTCAAGTTTGGCACAGAAGATTAGGTCATGCGTCATCTACTACTTTGAATAAGATGTTTTAAGTTAGTTTGGATGTTATTTTTGAGAATATTTATAAGTGTTCAGTGTGTCCTTGTGCAAAGCAAACTAGACAAACGTTTCATGTTAGTAGCATTAAAACTAATTCTGTGTTTGAGTTGATTCATATGGACATATGGGGTCCTTATAAAGTAGCTACTTTTGATGGCAACAAGTACTTCCTAACTGTGGTGGATGATTTCACTAGAATGACATGAATATTTCTGCTTAAACTGAAATCTGATGTGTGTACTGTATTAGTAGGTTTTCATATATGTTAAGACTCAATTTGACAAAGTAGTTACGTGTGTAAGGTCAGATAATGGAACTGAATTTGTTAATTCATCTTGTGGACAACTATTTTAACAATTGGGAATTGTTAATCAAAACCAGTTGTGCATATACTCCTTAGCAAAATGGTGTTGCTGAGAGAAAACATAGACACATATTTGAGGTTACTAGAGCTTTAAGACTGCAAGGTCAAATTCCCATAAGGTTTTGGGGATTATGTGTGCAAAGCAGTATATCTGGTAAATGGAATGCCACTTGTACCTCTTAAGAACAAGTCTCCATTTTAGATGGTGTATCACATGAGACCAAACTTACAACACTTAAGAGTTATTGGTTGTTTATGTTATGCCAAGAATCTTCAAGAACAAGATAACATGTCGTCAAGATCCAGAGTTGCAGTACAGATAGGGTATTCAACCACTCAAAAAGGCTATATATTATATGATCTAACAAGCAAAACACTAATTGTAAGTAGAGATTTCATATTCAAAGAAGATACATTTCCATTTCAAAGTCAAACTACTTCTGCACCAACTCTTATCTTCACAGACATAGGTGCAGACAACTACTTACTCAATTTACCTATAGATCATGCACCTATAGAAAGTACACAAACATAAATACCTACATCAACTACCCAATCTCAAGAATCTATCAGTCCTGTCCAACATTCCTCTCCTCAGAACCAAAGTTTAGCACAGGAAATTGTCAATCACCAAGTACCAGTTCCTGCACCTCAACTAGAAATATAAATTCCTGCACCTCAATTAGAAATACAAATACCACCTCAAAATGGTAATGTTCAAACTGAAGAAGTCGCCTATTTGGATGAAGGATTTTGTTTCTTCAAATATACATCAGGATGTGAAATATCCTATATCCAAATACATTTCAGATGACCGGCTTAGTCCAAAGTATCAAGGTTACATTGCTGCAACATCAAATGTGGTTGCACCTACCTCTTATAATGAAGTTGTAAGAGATCCAAGGTAGGTTGAGGCTATCAAATTTGAGATTGAAGTTTTAGAAAGCAATCACACTTGGGATGTAGTAACTATACCAGATGGCAAAATTCCTATAGGATGTAAGTGGATTTATAAAGTTAAGTACAAGGCATTAGGAGAGGTTGAAAGGTTTAAGGCAAGACTTGTAGCCAAAGGTTATAGTCAAAAGGAAGGAATAGACTATCAAGAGACTTTTTCACCAGTTGTTAAGATGAAAACAGTCAGGACAGTATTAGAAATTTCTACAGTAAATCAGTGGCATATACACCAAATGGATGTGTATAATTCCTTCTTATAAGGGGATTTGTTTGATGAAATTTATATGGAGCTTCCACAAGGTTTTAAGAGTCAGGGGAGAACAAAGCATATAGACTCATAAAATCCTTGTATGATCATTCACTATTTATTAAGAAATCAGCAAAGGGTGTTGCTATTGTACTTGTGTATGTTGATGACATGCTCATCACAGGAAGCAGTCTCAAACTGATCAATGACACCAAAACTGCACTACAACAGAAGTTTAAAATGAAGGATCTTGGTGAACTAAAGTATTTTCTTAGTATAGAATTTGCTAGATCTAAAGAAGGTATAATCATGCATCAAATGAAGTATGCATTAGAAGTTATCTCTGAGACTGGTCTTTCAGTAGCTAAACCAGCAATTACTCCTATAGATACAAATGTGAAGCTAACTATAAGAGGGTAGGATGAACATCTAGGAAATTCTACTCAGGATCAAGGTTCTTATCAGAGATTAATTGGAATGCTATTATATCTAACCATGACAAGACCTGACATTTCATTCAGTGTAGGAATCTGAGTCAATTTCTGCAACAACCTAAGCAATCACATGGAAGTTGCACTCAGAATTGTAAGTTATCTAAAGAATCAACCTGGGAAAGGGATTCTTCTGTCTAGTTATAGTAAGAAAATTGTATCAGCTTATTTTGATGCTGATTGGGCTTCCTGTCCATTTCAAGGAAGTCTGTAACATGCTACATAATCAAACTAGGGGATTCATTGATTTCTTGGAAATCAAAGAAGCAAACAATTGTGTCAAGAAGTTCTGCTGAAGCAGAATACAGAAGCATTGTTGCAACAGTTTCTGAACTCATATGGATTCTAGGATTAATCAAGGAAGTTGGTATTAAAGTAACTAGTCCAGTAGAGATTTTCAGTGATAGTAAATCTGCTATACAAATTGTAGTAAATCATGTGTATCATGAAAGAACCAAACATATAAAAATAGATTGTCATTTCATAAGGTAAAAAATCACACAAGGAATGGTGTCAACAAAGTACATTTCTACTCAAGATCAACCTACTGATGTTCTAACCAAAGGGCTTGCAAAAGTATAACATGAATACCTGTGCTCCAAGCTTGGTCAGTTCAGCATCTTTGCAATGCCCAAGACCTAGCTTGAGGGGGAGTGTAGAAGCATGGAAATACAGAAGCTAAAGTCTCAAGGGTAGTTTGGTCCATTCAACTTAATCAACAGATTAACTGTAATCCGAAAGATAGTTAAGGTGGTTAGTTCAGTTAGTTTGTTAAGTATAACATTAGCTGTTAATGGTATAAAGTTAGTAGACTCTAATTCTACTATATAAGTAGTTGATCATTGTATTATAATCACAAGTTTGATAAATTAAATTTGAAATAATTCTCTCTATATTCTTTCTCTAAATCTGTATTCTTCTTCTTCTCCTCTCATTTAGGGTTCATCCCTTTCTTCTTCAATTACTTCATATAGTAATGCTATAGTTATAACAAACGCCTTAAATTTGAAATTACAGACATATACACTTCCTTTTATACTTTTTAATTTTTATTTAAAGTCAGGGGCGATTTTAGGTAGTATTTTTGGGTCACGTGAACACATGATCTCTCCGTAAAATTAGGTATTTTATGTATATATTTTTTAAAATTGGTATAATATTAACTGCCGGAACACATGCTACAAGAAGGCTAAAGGTGCACTTGGTTGAAGGTTGAGATATTTACCTAGAGGACTAGGATTCAATTCCCACTTAATACATTTTTTCCTTCTTTTTTTTAGTGGTGAACCCATGTTCTAGAAATCCTAGATTTGCCTCTGTTTAAAGTCATGAAAGGATTAAATGTTATGCCAAAAAGTTATGGGAGAACATTATAGCACAACAATTACAATGACAACTATTGTCAATGAAATCATTTTCATGATTCACAAAGTACAATTTTAATTTTGTTTCCAAATTAATTTGAGGGAAATAAAACCTTAAACAAGATTTTCAGTACCATAGCTGTCTAACCAAAGCAGGATACTATTTGACTTCGTAGAATGTGAACTTTTTATAAGAAACAAGGTGAAATTGTGGTGTGGGTTCAATTATGGAAAGGTTATGACAAGCCATGATTTATGGGGTTCAAACTTCTTCTTTTTTATTTTGTTGATATAACTATCTTGTATTTGAAATTTACTTTCCGGTTTATTCAGATTTGTGTTTTGAAATGTTCATTCAAAGGGAAAGCTCCTCCTATTAGGTGTTATCTTCATTTTCAGAGCTCGAACTCGAAATCTTTGGTTAAGGGTAGAGATATCTCATTTATCTCGCGGCACCTCTTGATGGTGAACTCTCACTTCTAACTTGGAGTCTGTTGCGTTTTGCCCCCTTAATGTATCTCCTCTTTTGTAATTCGCACCCTATCCTATTTTTTTATTTTTTTTATTTTTTTTATTTTATGATTCGCACCCTAAACTCTTTAGTTTTTTGCAAAACAATGAAAACACACTTTTTAAAAAAAATTCACAAGGGCAAAATTGAAAATACAAATAATAAAGAAAAAAATGGCACAAAATAAAGCTGAGCTAAATTAGAAATTCGTTTGATCACCATTTTTAGCGTACAAGCATTCAAATCAAAGATGATAACCATAACTGTAGAAGCACAAATATTTCTAATGAGAATAAACTTCATTGATGCAAGAAACCATAAATAAAAGATTCCTCATCAATTTAGTGCAGAAACACAATCAGCTATATCTGAAACTTTAAAAAAAAAAAAAAAAAAAAAAGAAGCTATATCTGAAACTCAAGAAAAGTGGATACGACTTGTTCGAATGAATAAAAGTTACTGTGACATTGCTCTGCTACTTTTGCAAATTGTGTGATGAATGAATTATGTCCCTTTAACAGTTTAACTTAACCACTTCAGTACTTCCTTGGTCACTGGACGGAAGAGAAAAGAACTTTTTTGACATCTACTAATCAAGGTAACTAATTGGAAAATTAAAGATCGTTATCCGTAATGGATTGTCGTTCAGGCTAGCATTTGCCAATATCTCTTAGCATTTCCTCTGGTTTTGCCGCTTTAGGACTCAAAGAATTGACTGCAAAAGATTTGCCTAATTTCTACTCAGCAATAAGTTAAAGTTGGAGTTCTCGATTCCTTTGCAAGCATCTTTTAAACATGCGTCTTTTTCATTCATAGACAAACAAAGCTGACATATTGTGAGAATGGTGATCAGAAATGGAAGAACCATTCCCCCAAACGACTTTCTTATTGCTCAGTTTTATTTTGTGCCATTTTTTTCTTTATTAATTGTATTTCCAATTTTGCACTTGTGAAATTTTTTAAAAAAGAGTGTTTTCACTTTTTTGCAAAAAACTAAAGAGGTTAGGGTGCTATTCATTAAAAAAAAAAAAAAAAAGAAGGACAGGATGCGAATTACAAAAGAGGACATACGTTAGGGGTGCAAAACGCAACGGACTCTCAAACTTGCTATTGAATATGTGTATCTATTTCGAATGAATATCCTTATTACCACTTTGAGTCAGTTGTGGATCCCGGTGATGGGTCAAAAGAACGTGAGAGACCATTGAATCAAATGGAGTCTAAATCGGCTTCGACACATATCTTGTTAAATTGCCTAGAAGTTCAATCTTATTATGAGTAAGTTTACCAAAAATTGCAAAAATTAATCATTTAAATTGAGAATAGGGGCTAACCTAAATTCCATTTTGTTGGACAGTCTCTTTGTGGAGATACATGGCCAAGAAATAGTGTCCGACCAATTTGCCCCTTGGTTTAACAATTACGTAAGTTTTATATATAAATTTCTAACCCAATGCTAGCAACATTACTAAGTTTTGAATTCGAATATTTCTAACTTTCTAATTCTTAACTTTTAATAGGTTTACAATAATCCGTGTGGTTTTCATGAACAATTTTTGAGGGACATATCTTGGGGACCTACTAGTGTCCATTGTATGGAAAAATATGTGGTTAATGGTTTCAAATTTAATACCCGTGAATGTGCTAACCATATGAAAACTAATAACAGTGGTGTGTGGGTTAAAAGTGCTGATGGTGTTGATTATTTTGGTGTAATCGAAGAGATCTTAGAGTTAGATTATTCTGGTTGGCCTCTTAAAAAAATTGTTCTTTTCCTATGTAACTGGTTTGATCCAACCCCAAAAAGAGGTACGATGGTACTGAAGGAGTGCAATATCATTGAAGTAAAGCACAAGTGGAGGTATGCAGGTTATGATCCTTTCCTCATTGCACACAATGTTAAGCAGATGTACTATGTCCCTTATCCATTGAGACCAGATAAGTTTGATTGGTGGGTGGTTATTAAAACCAAGCCGATTGGTCGTGTGGAAGTTGAGAATGATCTGCCTGCTGCCTTTCAGACTGACGACATATCACATGTTAACCAAGTGGTCAACTCAGAATTAGTAACTGAACTGGGGCATCCAGAACATATATTAGAAGAAGTCGATGTAGCAGAAGTTACTGATGAAGTCGAAGAAAATGATGAAATTGAAACAAGCGATGAGGAAGAGTGGTCGGACGAGGAAGAAAATGATCAAAATTAGCCTGTATTTCATTTTAGAACTATTTAATATCTGTAGTTTTACTTAATTGATTGTAAGACTTATAAGTATCTGAATCTTAATTGAATGTAAGACTTATAAATGTCTCATATTGTTTGGGTATTTGGTTGGTATTTTATGTTTGTTTCGATCTAGCTATCCCTGTGAGATTTTTTAAGTTGGTAAGTACTTAATAATACCCGAGCATATTTTGAAGATTTACTAACTTCAGTAGTTCAATGTTAATCTCTTACAACTATTTTGTGTTTTGTGCGTAAGTATTTACCATTAACATTTAATCTTTGTTTCATAATTTAATTGCAATACTTACATATATTTATTTTGTAGATGGCGGGTGATAAAAAGGGTAAGGCTATTGCGAAAGCCCAGAAAGAGTCAAAAAAGAAGGGTCTGTATTTACCACCAGAGGGCATAGAGTCAGGTCCCCTTCGGATTGGAGCTAGAGATCCTGCACCTTGCCTTCCACCACTTGGCCTTCCAATGCCACATGTTACAGATGGGTTGTCATGGAGTCAGCCGACTGGCCATGTCACAATGCCCCCATATTTTTGGCCTCAGGGCCAGACAGAGCCACATGCACGACGATCTCAGTCCCCTATCACACCTTTGACAATCCCACATGGACTCCCTGAGTTTTATCATGTATCACAGCGAGCGAGTAGGAGCGGTACTTCGATAGCTACTCCTAGCCCGACTATGTCACAGCCATCGACATCATCTACTCCACATGTTGGGACCTCGGAGCGAGAAGAAAGTAGCTCCGATTCTGATGAAAAACGTCCCAAAAAAGGAGACCCTCCACAGCTTTTGAATTTTGATATGCATGGTCGTCTCATAATCGAGCCAGTTGGATACACGTAAGTTTATTTAATTTGCATAAGTTATTTATTTTATTATAAAACATCTAATTTTATAGCATATAATTATCTTATTGTTTTGATGCAGCTTCTATCCAGGCAAAGCAACTAAAAGGATTTCAAAGACAATCAAAGGACTCTATGGAGGCGCCGTTCCGTCTTGGGGCAAGGTGCCAGTGAAACTGAAGAAACAGATGTTTCTAGAGTTTAGGGTATTTAATATTTGTAGTAAAATACTATAACTATATGTTGATTGTTTCTGGGATATTCCTTTAATATGCATTTAAATCATATTAATTTCTTTGCAGACAAAGTGTTCCTGGAAGCCAGAACATCATGATTTAGTAGCGCAGAATTTTGAGAAAAAAGCGGCGAAAATACTTAAGGATGCATTACTTAGAGACCGTAATAATTGCCTTCAGCCTGGCTGGATCCAAGATGAATGGTGGAAGGACCTACTGCACTACTAGGCGACTGATTCGATGTTTTTTAAACGAAGTAAAAATGGGAAGGCCGCTAGAGCCTCAGTGAAGGGTGGATCGCTACATACTAGTGGCGCATGAGCCAAGTGGACTTGATGAAGTGGCTGGTATGTCTCCTTCTTTAGCTTTGTCAAATGACATTTCTTATTCTTCTTGGTTCAGATTTTTTGGTCTCTTTCGATTCAGATTTTTGGGACTGTTTTGGTTCATTTTTGGGACTATTTTGGTTCATTTTTTTTGGGGACTATTTTGATTATTTTTTGTACTGTGTTGGTTCAGTTTTTTGGGACTGTTTTGGTTCATTTTTGGGACTGTTCTGGTTATTTTTTGGACTGTTTTCGTTCATTTTTTGGATTGTGTTGGTTCAGTTTTTTGGGACTGTTTTGGTTCAATTTTGGGACTGTTTTGGTTATTTTTTGGAGAGTTTTGGTTCATTTTTTGTCATGTTTGGGTTCAGATTTTTGGGACTGTTTTGGTTCAATTTTGGGACTGCTTTAGTTCTTTTTTTGGACTGTTTTTTTTTTTTTTGGAGACTTTTTTGGTCATTTTTTGGACTGTTTTGGTTCAGATTTTTGTTTATATTTTTTAATCAAGCTACGTATCTAACTTTTGCACATGATTGAACATGTCATCTTTATTAAATTTTCTTAATGTTGTGCATTTCTACAGTTAGGTAGTATATGTGAGTTAAGATTTCATTTTTTTGTCAGTTATGCATAACAAAACTGAAAAACATTACTTTTCTAGTTGTTAATCTTGATTTGTTTGCGGGGAGCTACGGAAGGGTCGAGCAAAGACCTCAAGATGAGATCTTCAAGATTACTCACACGAGGAAGGAGAACAAAGCCGACGGTGGCTGCATCGATGGGTTGAGCCAAGTCGAGCGAACTTGGGTAAGTCATTAGTTAACAATAATAATCTATTTTTGGTACTAAATTAGACTACTAACATTGTATCCTTCAATTTCAGAACGAATTTCAACAACACTTTGGGGAGTTTCGAGCCACTCAGCCAAGTAGCACGCCGATGGCCCAAGAGGTAATACAACAACAATGGATTGAGAAGGGTGCTCCCCCAACAAGGCATGGGACAGTTGATGGGATGCCTAATCGAGCCTTTCGTCCATACCCGTCGGTCCTTGAAGGCATAGGTGATGCTGATGATGGGGCAATTGATCCTAAGGAGTATGAAGCTATGAACCATCAAGTTGCTCAGCTAACAAGAACACTTAATTCCTCGGAGGCCAGGATGTTGGGTATGCAAGCCCAAATTAATAGCTTACTCAATTCGGGGGTGTTTCCGATTCCCCCATGTCCTGGGGATGCTCGTAGGTCACAGCCCCCTAGCCAACCCCGACCTTCCCACGGTAGATGACGTAGCTCACAGGCTGACATAGATCATGCTCTTATCAATGAGTCTAGTGGGGAGGATACGGATCATGTCTCTAACACCCAACGTAGACCTTTTTGATTAGTGTACTTGTGGATTCTAACTCTGCTATGTTTAAATGGATATGTATATTATGTTTAAGGGTTTGAATGTAGTTTTAATTCGAATTAGAAGTACTTTTAAGTTTATGATGTTTAATTGTTTGAATGTACTTTAAGTGTTTGAATGTAGTTTTAATTTTAAGTACTTTGAGGTTGAATTTGATTGTTTATAAGTGTTTGAATGGACAATGTTTAAGTGTTCAAGTGTTTGAACATTGTTTATGGTTGTTATGTTGCATTGTTGATGAATTGGACGACTGTTTTGGTTGATGAATTTGGTTGTTTGGAAATTAGTAGGTGGGCTGCCAAAAGCAGGCAAATGCCACAAAAAATATTCCAGATTTTCGACCACAGGTGGTCGAAAATCAGTCCAATTATTTCTAATTGTATCCAGAAAAATACAATTTCGACAACATGTGGTCGAAATTCTGGGCCCAATGCTAAATTTCGACCACATGTGGTCGAAATTGTGAAAATATTTTTTTTTATATATTTAAATATAAATAATTTTTTCGACCACGTGTAGTCGAAAAAATTAAACATAATTTAATATAAAAATAATATTTTCGACCACATGTGGTCGAAAAAAGTTTCTTTTATTAATTTTGGTAGAATTTTATTTCGACCACACGTGGTCGGAAAAAAATTTCAACCTACGTGTTAGCGACCTACGTGTGTGGTCGAAATTTTTGGTCGAAAATCCCTGTTTTTTTAGTAGTGGGAGCCACCTTTGTTTTACTAGAAAATTATACTGGATAGATAAATATTTTTTAATGGATATATTATGTATTGAATCTCCTTAATTTTTATGCGTATTAGTTATTTATATTTTAATTTTTCTGAGTTTTTTTACATCTCACGTAAAAATAGTCATTGGAAATGTTTTGATTGAACAAAAAGATATTCCCGATTCAATTTGTACGCTACCATTTAATTTTTTGGTAGTTAAATGTTTTTCCTAACACTTTCTTTTCAAACATTTTAAGAATAAAAATTATGGTTCATATTTTTTAATTTAATTTTTTAAATGTGCAAAGTTTACTTAAAAGATAGTTAAAAATCAATGTTTTAATTCACATCTTGAAATATATACTTTGATCTTTGTTTTCCAACTCCGTGATCCTAATTTTTGGGAAGAAAGGGATGTGGGGAATAATTGACGGTAAAAATGTACCGTTACCCGTACTTGGTGTTACACAAATCTAGTGAATTAATATATATTCTTATTTTAATTTTTAATATAACAAGGGTGAAAACCATTTTTCCAACTTTGCTTTAAAGATCAAACATCTTTCCCAACTTTGAATAATATATATTCTCCCCCATTTATCTCAATTAAATTTTCAAATGCCTATTTTACCTTCTAAATTATCAACATTTGTCTCTGTTTATATTTTTATGGTATGATACTTTTTTTAAAAAAAAGTTTATACATGTCTTATCTACAAAACAAATATTTGAGTAAACTAACTATATTTGAGTGACCATATGAAATATTATCTCAAGTAATTTATCAAGAACCAATAATTAATCTAAAACCCATAAACTAAAAATTCTACATTCATCTCTGCTGTCCCAAGTATACTTAAAGAAACGCTAAAGAGAAATTAAATTGGAAGTAATTGATGATCAGTGTGTGTACAGGACGTATTAGTCTACAAGTTTGAGTTCCAAAGACCTTAGCTAGCAATTTTTTTCATTGGCCGATTTCTTTGGAACTTGAGGTGGGTTCTGTCCAATTGGACATGTCACACATTAGGTACACTGACTTGGTGTGACTTTAATGCTCATTCATGAGTGCTTCTAAGTTGTATCCTTGGGAAGATTATGGCATTGATAGAAGGATTGTCACTAAAGAATGTGTTAGAAAAAACACGATCGAATAAAGAATACTTGTAATATTAGTCATGTTTTTCTGTTAACAATATTTGTTTTCTTTCCTTCGCGACATTGCTGTGCGATTAATACAACGGATAAATAAATAGATATAACAAGTATTTAAATTTCTATCAGATAGTGGAGAAATTTTTCTTAGGAAAGTAAGATTTATATTTCTGGACAAAAAGGAGGATATGAAGAATGGGGGATTTTTTCTGCAGGCAAACTAACGTTAGAGTAGATCGATTCAAAAAGAAGACCAAATGTAATTAAAATGAGGAAAATAACTTACCTAGTGAAAGTAGGAAAAACAAATTTCACAAGTGGCATTTGTCTATACTGATAGTGTTAATTGTGTCCTCCCATCTTCTAATAATCTTAACCCCCAACTCAGTAGCTCCTAACCCTACCACCCCACATCGCAACCCCTACCCCATTTCCGATAGTATTTGTCTATATTATATACAAATACTTTTAGAATAAAGTGTTTTGCTTACATACCGAACATAAAAAAAATAAATAAGAAACCCACTTATATTCCTAAAAAATATTTTCCAAGATATTTTCCTTCGTACAAACACACCCATAGATTTGCACACAAAATGATTACATTAAGGATATAGACTTGGGCACGATATATGTATAATTTTTAACAGAACGTGTCTACGGATTAATGAAGATGGTGAAAGTTATGGTAGATTACGGCCAAATTCCAACAAAAATAAAACAATGCTAGTTGATTTTTCGTCTGTCTGCCTAAGCTTTGGTTGCCTCTGTTATTCTGCATGTATATTGACTAGAGCTATTAGGTACTCAATAAAACAGTTAAAGTGCGTGTAAGCTAACTAGGTTACCACCGTAAGTCGGCCAAAAGGCCATTTTGAAAAGTTATTTTGGCAAAAGGCCATAAGTGTTCAGAAATTGGTGTTTTGACCACCATTTATGATGCCAGCACGTTAGAAAATTGCTGTGTCAAATCTCAGCATCAAAGTTTTGAAAACTACACTTTGGCCTCCTCAGCCCCAACATTTTTATTACCTGGAATAGAAATAAAAAACAAAATATTTCCCTCCAAAAGCTCCTATTTTCTGCCTTTTTCTGACCATTTTTCCGGCAAAAATTTCGACTTTTCACCGGATAATCGATCCCCAACGACGGCAAGCTTCCACACTTCAGCCATTATAAGTAAAATTTGGTAGAAATCGTTGAGAAGGAACTTTCCTCATTGTTGTAAAAGCTCACTTTTTCAGCGAAAATTCCGGCCTCATTCCGACATTCCGTCACTTCTCCATTCAAATACCTTAGTTTGCAACTGGTAAGAGCTTTATCCCTGCTCTTTTTGGTTCTGCATCTAGTACAACTCTCCAGTCAGTAATAGACCACAGTAATAGACCACAATCATCAACGAATCATCGACCAGGCATAGACAAAAGTCATAGTGTCACGACCCAACCCGCCATGACTGGCACCCATCTAAATCCTAGTGGGCGAACCAACATACAAAACACCTATCCATTCAATTCGGTTTTATATTAATCAAGCTAAACAATTGTTACTTATTTAACAATAAAAGAACAAGTAAATCATGCCATAAATACTGTAGTAAGTGCGGAAGTTCTAACTATTACAATCCCCAAAATCCGAAAGTCATCGTATAGGACTCTAAGCCAAAAACATGTCTAAGAATCTGAAGTCTAACAAGTAAGTAATCCATAATGTCTAGAGTATGAAAAGACATCATAGCAAGAAGATCTTCGGGCGGCCTCACATGGGAAGAAGCTCACCCCAAAATCCGTCAGCAAATATCCTCCATGCTAGATGTGAGGATGATCAGCGGTCTCTATATCAAAATCTGCACTCAAAAAATGCAGCAAGATAGTATCAGTACAAACACTATGTACCGGTAAGCATCATAGGCCAACTAAGATTAGTATCATGCATATTTCGTAAAATCAATAGAATAAAACAAGCCAGTCAACAGTCAGGAACATCAATAAATCACAGCAAGTCAATCAAGAACAATCACAATCAATCACCAAGATGTCAAGCATCACAATCACGTAAGTCAACAACGGAAACCAATTTACCACAATAACCGCACGCACTGTACATACATGCTAGCTGATGTCTTAGCTCAATAGCCATGACCTGCAGGGGACCCATGGTGTCCATGTACCAAGAATCAACTCATCATTTCATGTCACAATATATTTGAGAAGATTATATTAGCTTCTCATCACAACACATCCTTACCTCTCCAGATTTAATCACACAGAATAATGGCACACACAAGAGCCTACACAATCAATCAATCACATTCACGTAGAAATTTTAAACCACACAATACCATGCATGAAAACTAGACATGCTTCCTCCTAAGGAGATCACCAAACATATAATCAACTAACTAAAGTCTAACTTAAGTAAACCGTAACTTACCTCAAAGTAGAGCTGGAACGCACATGTTACTCTGCTACAGCCTTTCCTTTCCTCAAAGCTTCAATACATTCACGGTCTAAAAATAGAAGGCTCAATGAGTCACATTGCTAAATTTACAAACACCAAAGCAAGAATGCCCTTCCCTTTCCCCATTCCGAGGGTGGATGATTTTCTAAGTGATAAACAACCTATCAAGGCCCCTAGTATTCATTTACCATCAATTTATGCAACATTTTATCAAACATTCCTATTACAAACAGTTTTCTAGGGCAAAGACACCATTTTTATAGAACCCTAGGTCTCAAATCACTTAGTTTATGATTCTAAATGTTCACTTTATGACAAATAGCAACTAATCAATCCATTTAAATGATAAATGCGCGATAATAACCCCAACCCATCAAGTTTAGAAGGTTTATTGACATTCTAGGGTTTCTACTTCACTTTCACCATTAAAGACCCTTGAAGATGATTACCATAATGAAGGAGAAGGGAATGATAGAATGAAATTCTATGAAAATTCTATGAACTTACCTCACAAGGTTATCTTGCTCTAGCTTGAAAATTCTCTCTAGGTGCTTGTTAGGAAGTGTGTTGGTGTTTTGTGAGAAGAGAAAATAAAACTGAGTATATAAAATTCAAGTTACTATTTTACGTCGACCGTTACAGCGGTCGTCACGCCACTGCAATGGTCTCGCTATAGCGGTCAAGTGACCGCTATATGGAAACCACTTGACCCCTATGGCGGTCTTCCCACCGCTATAATGTTATCGCCATAGCAGTCCACCGTCCGCCATAGCGACCACCAAGGACATGGATTGCTGCTGGCAGCGGTCAAGCCACCTCTATAGCGGTACCGCCGCAATGGTACACCCACCGCTGCAGCGGTCCATTTTGGGCAGTGAGCTCGACTTTTGACCAATTTTCCTCCTATCACCCCACATTTCATCCAAGACCTCAAAAACACAACATAAAAGATACACACATACAAAAAGACGCCCCACGAATCCACCCGCTGCCTCGAAATTCCCAACGGAGTCCTAATTTCCCCTAACGACCGGATGGGTCGTTACACCAGATACCAATTAAAACACCATTCGTCCCCGAACGGACAAGGGTGAGAAAACTAGGGAGGAGTTACCTGACTCGGCGAAAAGTCGAGGGTATTTGCTATGCATATCGGACTCTGTCTCCCAAGTAGCCGTCTTCACCGGTCGATTCTTCCATCAACTTTCACGTGCTATTTCCTTGGACCTCAACTTGCGAACATCCCTGTCTAAGGTAGCAACGGGCTCTTCCTCATACGACACATTTTTATCTAACAAAATCGAATCCCAACGGATGATATAAGAACCATTGCCGTGGTACCTGTTCAACATCGACACATGAAACATTGGATGAATGCCTGATAATCCCGGAGGTAAAGCCAACTTGTAAGCCACCTCTCCCACACATTTGAGAATCTCAAACGGACCAATAAACCACGGGCTAAGCTTGCCCTTTTTCCCAAACCTCATCACACCCTTCATGGGTGAGACCTTCAATAAAGACTCGCTCTCCTTCCTCAAACTCAAGATCTCGACCTCGCGTTCCGCATACTCCTTCGTCTATTCTCATACCAAAAGCTTGGCTTGAATCACCTTCACCTTCTCTAGGGACTCTCTCGAAGGTCGGTGTCCCTACGGTCTAACCTCGAATGCATCAAACCATCCAATAGGAGACCTACACCTCCTTCCATACAATGCCTCAAATGGGGCCATATCAATACTCGAGTGATAGCTATTATTGTAGGAAAATTCAGCTAAGGGCAAGAACTGATCCAAATGCCCACTGAAATCTATCACACACGCACGAAGCATATCCTCAAGAACCTGAATAGTCCGCTCAGACTACCCGTCAGTCTAAGGATGGAAGGCTGTGCTAAGATCCAACCTTGTACCCAACTCCTCATGCAAACACTCCCAAAACCTATATGTGAACGTGGTGCCCCTGTCGGACACGATGGAGATAGGAACCCCGTGGAGTCTAAGCACCTCTCGAATGTAAACCTTAGCCAACTTCTCTGCATCATAAGTTATCTTCACCTAAATAAAGTGGGCAGACTTAGTCAACCTGTCAACAATAACCTAGATAGAGTCAAACTTCCCTAGCGTCTTCGGAAGACCCACCACGAAGTCCATGGCTATTCTTTCCCACTTCCATTCGGGAAAGGGCATCCTCTGCAATGTACCCCCAGGTTTCTGATGTTCATACTTCACCTGTTGGCAATTTAGACACTGAGCAACAAACTCTACAATATCCCGCTTCATCCTAGTCCACCAGTAATGTTGCCTCAAATCAAGATACATCTTAGTGACACCAGGATAGATAGAATACCTCGAACTATGAGTCTCTGTCAGAATAGTCTTAATCAAGTCGCCCACATGTGGCACACACACTCTCCCTTTTATTCATAGCACGCCCTCCTCATCAATCACGACCTCCTTGGCCTCACCACACAACACCTTATCTCGTATTTTACATAGATTAGCATCTTCAAACTGCTTAGCCTTATTCTGCTCTAAAAATGATGACCGAGCCTCAACACAAGCCAACACTTTGCCTGTGTTAGAGATATCCAGTCTCATAAAACTGTTAGCCAAAGTCTGCAGCTCTCTAGCCAACGGACGCTCAGAGGAGATCAAACGAGCCAGACTTCCCATACTAGCCAACTTCTTGCTCAATGCGTCAGCTACTACATTAGCCTTACCATGGTGATACAAAATGGTGATATCATAGTCTTTCAGTTAGCCCCATCCACCTTCGCCGTCTGTAGTTCGCATCTTTCTCCGAGTGAACATATGCCGCAAATCACACGGTCCGTGTACACCTCACAATGGACACCATACAAGTAAGCGCCTCCGCATTTTCGACACAAAACACCACCGCCGCCAATTCTAGACTGGGCGAGTTGGATAGTTCTTTTCATGCACCTTCAACTGCAGTGAAGCATAAGCAATCACCTTCCGTTCCTGCATCAAAATAGCACCCAAACCAGAACGTGAAGCATCATAGTAAACAATAAAATCCTTGCCCTCCGCGGGCAATACTAGAATTGGTGCTGTGGTCAACAGTGTTTTGAGTTTTTAAAAACTCTCCTCACACTCTCGTCGTACCACCGAAACGACACCCTTTCTCTCGGGGTCAAACGGGTCGCGTACGAGAAGCGAGGCAAACCCGTTGCCATAAACCGATGACGTAGGCAGCCGTACCCACAAAACTACGAATCTCGGTTACTGACATGGGCCTAGCCCATTCCTTGACTGCCTGAATTTTCTGAGGATCCACTATAATCCCCAAGAATGACACAAAAGACAACCAGAATTCACACTTGGAGAATTTAGCATAAAACTCCTTCTCTCGCAATATTTCAAGAGCAATTCTCAAATGTTTCTCATGCTCTTCCTTACTCCTAGAGTACACCAGGATATCACCGATAAACACTATTACGAATGAGTCTAAATAGGACTTAAACACACTGTTCATCAAATCCATGAACGCAGCTGGGGCATTCGTAAGCCCAAAAGACATAACCAAGAACTTATAGTGCCCATACCTGGTTCGACAAGCAGTTTTAGGAACATCCTCCGCCCGAATCTTCAACCGACGGTACCCCCGACCTTAAGTCAATTTTTCGAGAACACCGAAGCTCCCTGTAACTGATCAAACAAGTCATCAATACAGGGAATGGGATACTTATTTTGATACGCTTACCTTATTCAAATCGACGGTAATCAATACACATACGCATTGACCCATCCTTCTTCTCAACAAACAACACAAGTGAGCACCCCACGGAAGGCACTCGGCGAATAAACCCTTTACTCAAGATCTTACAACCGGCTTCTTTTCAATTCCCCGAGTTCCGTTAGTGCCATCCTATAAGGGATGGAGATAGGATAGAGTCCCCGGGTCTAAGTCAATTCTCAAGTCAATATCACGATCCTATGACACATACTGTGCAAGTCGGGCGAGAACACATCCGCAACTCGTACCACGGAACCGAATCATGACGGAGTATCCGCACCGGTATCACGGATACGTGCCGATAAGCTAAATTTTCCGTACTAGCTTCCTAGCACGAATAAAGGATATTACTTTCTTAGGGGGGGACGGTTACCCTTCCACTCGAGTCCGGGTGCCCCGGCACGTTGTACGCCTTAATGACAATCAAGTATAGCATAATGCGGGGACAACCAACTTATACCCAAAATAACATCGAAGTCTACAATGTCTAAGATCATCAAATCTGCCCAAGTACTATACCCCATAAAAGAAATTGCACACGAAGGGTAGACGCTATCCATTACCACAACATCCCCAACAGGAGTAGAAACAAAAATAGGGGTATCAAGACAAAAATAGGGGTATCAAGAGTATCACACATCATATCCAGACCCACAGCAAAATAGGTAGATACATAGGAAAAGAACCCGGACCAAAAAAACAGAAGCCATACTAGCCATAAACGAGATAAAGTACTCGTGATAATCCAGATCGAAGCCTCACCTCGGTTCACCCGGAAGGCGTACAAATGATCGCGCCCCCCTTTCACCTGTGTACCCCCGCAATTACCATTACCAGCCTCCGAGCCCCGCCGCACCGGGCCGCCGCCGTCCGCCTGCTAGGGCCGAAGACACCCCCCTACCCGCGGCGTAGTCACCCCCGCCTTGCCGCGGGCGATCTCACCCCCGGGACCGGTGCAAACGAGCTCGGCGAGTTTGACCGAGTCCCCTGCCCACTCTGTATAAGTCTGGGGTAATACCTCTTAATATGCCCTATCTCACCACACTCGGCTAGCACGGTCTAGCAGAGGCCGCCGAACAAGGGATACGAAGAAAACAGAACCTCCATGCTGACCGGAAGCGTGGTAACTTTCCCCTAATGGGCCCCCAGCTGACACCTGCATCGCGGACTTAACCGGACACCTTGAATATACCTGCGAACTCTGACCCCTCAAGAAGGAGTTACTGAACATCCCACCTTTACTGACCTTCTTCAACTTTCGAGCTATATAACTCTATGCCTAATCTCCTCAACGACACGGCATGCTCCACTATCTCCCGAAATAAAGCCCCGTTAGGGGCTAAAACCGAAGCCGATAACCGCAACCGTGTTCAACCCCTTCACGAACCGCCGTATCCTCTCCCCTTCGAAGGCAGAATCGAAGAGCATAACGAGAAAGTGAGGGAAACGGACTCATATACAAAGAAATGACGAGTTCCCCATCAATAGTGGCGAACTCATCCTTCCTTCCGATCGTAGTACGCTTTAAACCTACTTGTCAAGAAACACAAAGTAAACCGGACCCAAGTCAACCCGAGGGAGACCCAAATAGCCTACACTCCACATAAGCCCTCCACCAAAGCTTAGGCATCACCTAAGAACCGGAACGTCACAAACTCTACCCCGTACTTATCCAGGCCCCATCTTACGAGCCTCTCATGACAAATACGATGAACTCATATGCGTCCTCCGACTCGCATCATAAAACATGTGAGGCTTCATTTAGTGAACCTCCAAAATAGATCATGTTCTTCACCACTAACATCGGCCCCGTAACAGCTCCTAAGGCCTAAAACCCGAAACCTCATCCAAGCAGTGCGCCACCGTACGTACGCCGAACCCCCGGAGCTTGTGCTCGTCCGGATCCGGGCCGCTACCCCGCGCCCCTACCCGCTAGACCCGCTAGGTATAGCTCCGGCTCGTGCTAACCCATGCAACCAATTCAACACTCGTTATCGCGTCCGGTATACCCCGAGTACCGCGCCTCCCGGTGGAACCGGTACCGCCGTTGGCCGGGCCGGGCGCGGGCCGCAACCCGCCACACTTCGTAACCACTGGAGGCACGGGGTCAACCACTAGATGCCACCCCCAGTTGGGACCGCCCCTCTGCTAGCTCCTCTGCCTCCACCTCTACCTCTAGCTGCTGTCGTGCGTGTTTTCGCCATCTGCGAGAGAATGCAGGATAGTCAGATACCAATTTGAATCAAGTAGCACGAAAAAAGAAAGAAAAGGGAGTTTTTCTAGTGTCCGGCAGCCCCTCGAAGATAAGTACAAACGTCTCCGTACCGATATGCAGGACTCTACGAGACATATCCTTGTACGATGAGATTAACAAACCTAAAGCTCTGATACCAACTTTTTCACGACCCAACCCGCCTACGAGACTGGTACCCATCTAAATCCTAGTGGGTGAACCAACATACAAAACACCTATCCATTCAATCCGATTTTATATTAATCAAGCTAAACAATTATTACTCATTTAACAACAAAAGAACAAGTAAATCATGCCATAAATACAGTAGTAAGTGCGGAAGTTCTAACTATTACAATCCTCAAAATTCGAAAGTCATCGTATAGGACTCTAAGCCAAAAACATGTCTAAGAATCTGAAGTCTAACAAGTAAGTAATCCATAATGTCTAGAGTACGAAAAGACATCATAGCAAGAAGATCTTCGGGCGGCCTGGCATAGGAAGAAGCTCACCCCAAAATCCGTCAGCAAATATCCTTCACGCTAGATGTGAAGACGATTAGCGGTCTCTATATCAAAATCTATAGACAAAGAATGCAGCAAATTAGTATAAGTACAAACACTATATACTGGTAAGCATCATAGGTCAACTAAGATTAGTATCATGCATATTTAGTAAAATCAATAGAATAAAACAAGCCAGTCAACAGTCAGGAACATCAATAAATCACAGCAAGTCAACCAAGAACAATCACAATCAATCACCAAGATGTCAAGCATCACAATCACGTAAGTCAATAACGGAAACCAATTTACCACAATAACCGCACGCACTGTACATACATGCTAGATGATGTTTTAGCTTAGTAGCCATGACCTGCAGGGGACCCATAGTGTCCATGTACCAATAATCAACTCATCATTTCATGTCACAATATCTTTGAGAAGATTATATTAGCTTCTCATCACAACACATCCACTGTAGATTTAATCACACAGGAATAATGGCACGGAGCCTACACAATCAATCAATCACATTCACGTAGGAATTTAAACCACACAATACCATGCATGAAAACTAGACATGCTTCCTCCTAAGGAGATCACCAAACATACAATCAACTAACCAAAGTCTAACTTAAGTAAACCGTAACCTACCTCAAAGTAGAGCTGGAACGCACAGGTTACTCTGCTACAACCTTTCCTTTCGTCAAAGCTTCAATACATTCACGATCTAAAAATAGAAGGCTCAATGAGTCACATTGCTCAATTTACAAACACCAAAGCGAGAATGCCCTTCCCTTTCCCCATTCCGAGAGTGGATGATTTTTTAGGTGATAAACAACCTATCAAGGCCCTTAGTATTCATTTACCATCAATGTATGCAACAATCTATCAAACATTCCTATTACAAACAGTTTTCTATGGCAAAGACACCATTTTTATAGAACCCTAGGTCTCAATCACTTAGTTTATGATTCTAAATGTTCACTTTATGACAAATAACAACTAATCAATCCATTTAAATGATAAATACGTGATAATAACCCCAACCCATCAAGTTTAGAAGGTTTATTGACATTCTAGGGTTTCTACATCACTTTCACCATTAAAGACCCATGAAGATGATTACCATAAGAAAGGAGAAGGGAATGATAGAATGGAATTCAATGAACTTACCTCACAACGTTATCTTGCCCTAGCTTGAAAATTCTCTCTAGGTGCTTGTTGGGAAGTGTGTTGGTGTTTTGTGAGAAGAGAAAAAAAACTGAGTATATAAAATTCGGGTTACTGTTTTACGTCGACCGCTATGGTGGTCGTCACGCCGCTGCAGCGGTCCCGCTATAGCGGTCCAAATGGAAACCGCTTGACCTCTATGGCGGTATTCCCACCGCTATAGCGGTACCGCCACAGACATGGATGGCCGCTGGCAACGGTCAAGCCGCCGCAGCGATACACCCACCGCTGTAGCGGTCCATGTTGGGCAGTGAGTTCGATTTTTGACCAGTTTTCCCCCTATCACCCCACATTTCATCCAAGGCCTCAAAAACACAACACAAAACATACACACATACAAAATGACGCCCCACAAATTCACCCGCGGCCTCGGAATTCCTAACGGAGTCCTAATTTCCCCTAACGATTGGAAGGGTCATTACACATAGTCTATTATATATTTTATTATGGCGTCAATTTCAGAATATATTATAGTAGGTGGTGATTACATGGGTGAATGGGAGGAGACCCCAAAATGTTGGAATTGGAATTCTATGAGCAAGGTGACACTGCCGATTATCATGCGTCACAATGGTACATTTAATGACTTGGTCACGAGCGTAATGGAAAGCGGGGAGTTAAATTATGAGCCTAGCAACTTGCGCATTAATTTTATGATTAATGCTTTGCTCACTAGGGTAAAAACCCATCTTTCTTTCTTAACGAATGATAGGCATGTGGTATTGTACATGCTTGATGTTGTTGTTGATGGTTCTAGGCCTGTTTTAAGAATAAATGTTGTTGAGAGGTCTCAAGTTGGTTCTACATCAACAACACCACCCCACCCACGTACCCACCAGCCACACGGCCCGGCGTAGATGAAGGTTCAATACAACATGAGGGCATAGGTGATCATTTTATGAATATGGATGATCCTAACAGTGAAGACGAAGAGTGTGATGGAAATGAAGGGGGTGATGGGCAGCCACCAAGTGGTTCACAAAGCAACCACAACTTCAGTGATGGAACCAATTTTTATTATGGGCAAATATTTGAGAACAAAGGGTATTTAAAGGTTTTATTGAAGAAAGCTGCAATAAAGACTCTGTTTTGTTTTAAACCAAACAAGAGTAACAATAAATATTATAAGGTGGAATGCCCCTCTCCTGATTATGGTTCGATGTTGCGGGCCAATGCAGGGTTGAACACGTTACGAGCACTCATAAGCATGCCTCGGCAGCTGTCCTTGCATCAGTCTTGATGAATGACTATATTGACAACAAAGGGCCAGCGACAAAGGAAATCCAGAGGACGGTTTTCAGGGAGTTCCATTGTAAATCAAGCTATTGGCAGTGTTGGAAGGCAGGTGTAACGGCTAAAATCATGGTTAGGGAGACACCGGAGCACGGGTATGCTTGCTTACCGGCTTATTCATACATGGTTGAAAATCTAAATCCAGGTGCCAAAATTTGCATTAGTCTTGATGATGCGGATAGGTTCAAATATTACTTTGCAGCTTACGGAGCTTGTATTCGAGGATATAAACACATGTGAAAGGTTATTGCCGTTGACAGCACACATTTATACGGCAAGCACGAGGGTGTGTTGTTGTCCGCCGTCGCACAAGATACTGAGAATCATATCTATCCAATTGCTTTTTCCGTGACGGACAAGGAGTGTGATGAATCCTGAATCTACTTCTTCGAGCAACTGAGTTACATAATCGTCGATGAACCAGACTTGTGCATTATCTCTGATAGGCATAAGAGCATAGCCAGCGGTGTTTCTATAATTTTTTGCATGCCCATCATGGACTATGCATGAAGAATCTTGGTGATAACCTTCGAAAAAGTTTCCAATGTGGAGATTCTCTTCATATGTACTATGATACAGTAACGGCATATGGTTACCAGGAGATCAATGAACATTTTCAGCAATTAAGGGATAAATGTCGCGAAGCTGCTAATTACCTCGAGTTTGATTATTGGATTTGACTAGCGGAGCAGGGCATATTTTCCAGCAAATAGTTACGATGTCTTGACCACAAAATATGGAGTCGAAAACTCAATGTTGAGGGATGAAAGAGATTACCTATGTTGCCTTATTCACTTCTATTTCTAGGAGGTTTTTGAGGTGAAATTTTGGCAGCCGACGTGTATATCAGCTTCAATCAATTTATTTATGCCTTCGGCTGAAAGGACGCTAAGGGAAAAGATGAATGAGGGTGACTCCTTGTTTGTCAATAATATAAATGGGGATGCCAAGGAGTTCACCATAGTCGGCAGTGGCCTAACTGCCAAAGTCAATCCACTGAACAAAACAAGTAATTGTAGAGAGTATGACTTGGTGAAATTACCGTGCGCTCATGCGATGGCAGCCTTGAGATTGAAGTACAGACCTGATTATGGTTCGAGCATCTATGAGTATTCCTCGCCCATGTATAAAGTTCAGTCTTACATTCTTGCATTTGGTGAAACTATTAATGTAGTCCCTGAAGAGTCAGAATGGGAAGTCCCAGAGAAGTACGCAAACATGTATATTCGTCCACCCCCTTACGACCCCAAACTTGGAAGGAAGAGAGTGAAGGTATTCGTGGCATCAGAGAATCTTTCAAGTCCAAGGGAAGTAGCAAGGGACGAGAAAACACGTGCTTGATTTGCAAGTAAGTGGTCACAAGAAAACAACATGTCGATATTTGAGAGAGCATCCCACTTGATTTTTTTTAATTTGAATGTATTTTTATTGTATTAGTTCAATATTAATCAACTTTGTTTTTGTCTATCATAGACTCTATGCTTGTTTATAATGAACCAATCTGTTGGTTTATAATGGTTCATAGTTAGGAAATTAATCTTCCTTTAGCAGATCTATACTCCCTAATTCACTACTAAAAAAACAGCGTTTAGTGACGGACGTACTCGTTCGCTAATCGACATATATCATATAAACATGTGTTGCGACGGATTAGCGACGGAATGGCGTCTCACATAAATTTTGCGCGTTGCTAACCTATTAGCGACGGAAAATTGAAATCCGTTGCAAACTTAAGCGACGGGTAGCGGCGTGCAAGATCCGTTGCACATTATAGCAACGGATTATTTTTGTTGCTATTGTTATAAATTCCGTGACTAATTTCATATTTCATTTCGTCGTTTTAGTAAATTAGCGACGAAAACCATTATCGCTATTCCGTCGCAAAATATTGAATTATTTGTGCTCGCATTTAGCGACAATAGAATATTTGTCCCTCTAGCAACGACCAAATCCGTCGCCGTCACAAATATTTTTCTTCTCGTTTTTTTTTTAAATACGCTCGTTGAAACATACTAAATACAAATTAATAAATACCCTTAAAAATAACCTGACATTCACATAAAATAATATTTATAAAAAAAGTTCAAAATAGATAGCGAAATCTCAATCGTTAAGTCCAAAACACCCGACAACACCAAGCTATCAACTACCAAAAGAACCCCTGCACATCCATCAAAACTATTGTTAGTGCATAAGTTTGTTCTTTCCAACAAAAAGCGGATAACATAAAAAACTAATGCATAGGTGAAGGACTACGATCACCATCGAAACTAAAGGATCAACATCGTCAACGTTGGCGATGGTAGGAGGAGGCACTATGGGTGTCACAACCGATGGTTTGTCGGCGGAGTATTTGGATGATGTGATGGTGAAGAAATCACTCGCGTGCCTTCTCAATAAATAAAGGAAGCAAGCGATCAGTCGAAGGTAGGAATCAATCGCATCACTAACTCCTCCATATTTTAAAGTAGGTCTTGCCGATTGAGAAGTTGAAGATGCTTTCGACGTCTTGAAGCATTAAAGGCAAAATTGGCGCAAAGATTTGGCCCATAATAACTTTGTGTACTTGAGATACAAGACCATATATTCTTCTCTTCCTTGTTCCCCCGGACTTCGTAATATGCTTCATTGATCAATATCGGTACCGAGACCGTGATTTTCCCGTAATATTTCTTGATATCTTTCTGTAATAATTAGTTAAATTAAAACATCAAGAATACTAACCATTCAATTTTACCAAATAAAAAGAGAAATGAATTCCAAAGATAAAAGCCGTATATTTATCCATTTTTCGTTGGTGTACAAGTAATACGGACTAACGGGCACAAGGTTGCATAAATGCGGCACTTGTTCTTTGCTGCGAGTCGACGAGGGGAACGACGAACATCAATTAAGCGCAATTATGCTAAACACGGTCTTTATGCTCATCGGTTCATCGGTCTTAACAACATCCTAAGCTGATTTCTATTCATTTATATCCAGGATTTCTTTCACAAGTTAAGAAAGGATCATGCTTCATGGTTCCATGCTTCGGTAAGAAAAAGAAGTCAAAGCTTGCAAAACGACAAAAGGAGCATGCTAAGAAGTCGGTAGCCATCAATGAGCTCAAGAAAAAGAGAGAAGAAATGAAAATTCAATTGGCAAATAAGGAATTTTCGAGAGGAAAAGGAAGAGACTTTCGTAAAATTGGAGAAGTATCAAAGTGAAGTTGAGTTCGGTCATTTTTCGAACTACCAAGAAAGGCTTATCAACATGGATAAGTTTCATATTCCCAACCTTAGCCATATTCCCAACCAAGTACTTTATTGTATGGTTTTTAATGGGCGATATTAGCTATGCTCATTCCTATCGAAAACTTGCAATATACGGTTAAGTTTGACACATATAGTAATACAAAACTACATAGCATTACAACTACCGAGAGGAACAAGAAGCACTTACATATTGGTTTGATGACAACCGGTTTGTGGTTAACTTCATGCAAACAAAGTTGCAAAGTTTAAATCACAATCTATAGAGATCAACTTACGTAGCGTAGCGTTAGCACGATTCAGAAAAGCCTAATTTACGTACCAACTTCAACAAAGACAAGAACATAGATCCAAAGACATGACTTAACAAAGCGTAGCAAAAAACTAACACCCGACTTACAAGACCGGCCAAAAATTGTTGCAAACTTGAGCACCAACATACGGGCTAGTGACATTAAATTCCACCGATTCTCATATAGGACATGATGTGGCACTTGGTTATTCAAAGTGAGAGATTTGGCACAAAAGGCTTTCGTTCTTTGGAAGCAGGATCAAGGGTATTATTGAAAACTTGGTGCAAAGGAGCAACTTGATCAGCTTTGGTTTGGATGCTATGGGTGCACAAGGGCCTTTTTTACAGGATGTTGGGGTGATTTAATAAGGAGACATAAGGCATGAGGTGGAGAGAAAAGGGACTCTTTGGTGGTGTATGTGGTTTGCTTGTACGTAAAAAAAAAAAAAAAAGGGTGAAGAAAAGAAATTGCATCGCCGGTGTGACAACTTTACACATCACTAGGAATTGCATTAGAAAATTTGGTTTGGAGCAAGGAAAGTCAACAAAGAGCACATGAAGGACATCAAGCTTATTTGACATGTATTATATACAACATATATATATATATATATATATATATATTAGGCATAACTAAAAGTTTACCTTGAAAAGTAAAAAAAAAAAAAAAAAATATATATATATATATATATATATAAGGCAAAGTCCGCCTCTCGCGCACTTTTATTAAACACAACTAAAAGTCGCCCCTCCCGTGACTTTTACTTAAACACAACTAAAAGTCACCCCCTCTGAGGCTTTTTTTACTTTAACACAACTAAAAGTGCGCCCTCCTCCGGCGGACTTTTAGGTCTTCTCATAACTAAAAGTCCGGAGGGGCGGTTTCCCTTTAAGACTAGTAGCGAAGGATGCGTATTTTCTACTACGAGTCACATCGCAATTTGATACATTGATGAGAATCTAGATCGTTAAATTTTCCAAGAAGATATTAACACCAACGAATCACGACAATTAATCACATGGTATGACACACATGATGAGTTAACAGCTTGCGTAATTTGTAAAATGCGTAATACATGACAACACAAGCGTAGTTTTCATCAAATTCAATTTTGGCCATACTTGCTCATCGTTTGTAGAAAAAATGTAGCGCTTCTTTGTCATCACAGTGAGCAACTTGATCGGCTTTGGTTTGGATGCTATGGGTGCACAAAGGGCCTTTTTTACGGATGTTGGGGTGATTTAATAAGGAGACATAAGGTGGTGAGGTGGAGAGAAAGGGATCTGTGGCCGGTGGTGTATGTGGTTTGCTTGTACAAAAAAAAAAAAAAAAGGGTGAAGAAAAGGCGGAAATGCTAGACGGTGTGACAAACTTTACACATCACTAGAATTGCATTAGAAAGCTGGTTTGGAGCAAGGAAAGTCAACAAAGAGCACATGAAGGACATCAAGCAGCAGCATGGGTATTATATGCAACATATATATATATATATATATATTATATTAAGGCATAACTAAAAGTTTACCTTGAAAAGTAAAAAAAAAAAAAAAAATATATATATATATATATATATATATATATATATATATATAAGGCAAAGTCTGCCCCCTTCGGCAGACTTTTACTTAAACACAACTAAAAGTCTGCCTCTCTCCGTAAACTTTTTACTTTAAACACAACTAAAAATCCGCCCCCTCCGTACTTTTACTTAACACAACTAAAAGTCCCTCCGGACTTTTAGTTGAGCATAACTAAAGTCTGCCGAGAGGCGGACTTTCCCTTAAGACTAGTAGCGACGGATGCAGATTTTCTACTACAGTCACATCGCAATTTGATACATTGATGAGAATCTAGGACACACGGCTTCCAAGAAGATATTAACACCACAACGAGTTAATCATGACAACGAATCACATGGTATGACACACATGATGAGTTAACGGTTCATGACTTTAAAATGCGAATACATGACAACACAAGCAAGAGTTTTCATCAAATTCAATTTTGGCCATACTTGCTCATCAGGTAGAAAAAATGTAGCAGTTCTTTGTCATCAACAACTGCTATTTATCATTTTATACAAATCAATAGTCAAGTTACTGTACAGAGAGAGAGGAGATAAATAAACTTAAGTGAGAAGAACTTCAATACAGGCAACAATACCTCAACAACAACAGCTAAAATGCAGAACCTTCAAATGAGTAGCACGTCAATGAATTCTGACCATTTGTCCACTACGTATCTGTAATATAAATAACATCAGGAGGATTCTATCAAAGGTTGAACTAAAACTATAATGGCATTTATCAAACAACATAGTCGCATAGTACACTACAAGATTCGATGTAAGTAATGATGAAAGTGGTAAAATAGGTTAAAGAAAACAATAAAGAAAAGCTGGTGCAAATCAAAACACTCAACCATCCATCGAAAAATTTTTACACCCAAATCTTAAGCAAAATACATTAAAGATACAACAACACATGTTACTAAGCATTAGTCACTTGCACCGCATACTAATCCCGATAACATAGAATATCTTTGGAAGTCACCGATTGTCCACATCAAAGTCGCCCGCTCTTGAAAGTTTTGCTTTTTCGAGATGTCAAATGCTTCTACACTGTCTCCCACAACAAAGTCAATTCCTTTATTAGAGGTTGCGGATAAACATCAATTTTATGTTTGGGATTGTTTGGCCCAGAACAATGACGATTAAGAACATATATGCCTCTTTCATACACATTCATGGAGGCAAATTGTATGGGTGACAATCACTGGCCCCGAAGAGTATTTCCTCCCAGTTGACTAAATGGTTGGAAAGCATCAGTACATAACCCTAACCTTACGTTCCTTAATTCAGCAGCAAAAAAAGAATGAGTTTCATTGAAGTTTTTCCAAGCCTCGTAGTACGATGGATGACGCATTACCCCATCCTCTTGTGTATGCTCATGATGCCATCTCATGTCGGCGAATTACAGCATGGGATGCATATAATCTTTTCAATCTAGGAATCAAAGGAAAATAATACATTTTCTTGTAAGGGACCAATTTCCTCTTACGATTTCAAATCACAGATTATATAAAGAATGTTGAGTTCTTCAAGCTTTTTTCTCGACATGCAATAAATTAAAACAAACTTTAACCACCAAATAATATTATCCTACAAGATTTAGCACAAACAAAGGTCGAATTTCCATTTTCATGATTTTCGCCCAAATAGAGATTCCCAATACTTAACCTCCAAATAAATTATAAACCCAACGGCTTTTCAACACACAACTTCGATTTTAGCCAAAAAAAACACTTAAAACACTCTTTGTCATTTAGATAATAAGCAAGAAAACACAGATATCTTAATTTCGTTTTAGATTTAATGTCGAAAAAACACAAAGAAGGAGGTAAAGAAGAAAGAGCGCCCATAACACATACAAAAATCAAAACATACCTTTCCTTTAGATAAAAATTGCGTAGAAGAAGAGAAAAACACAATGTAAACCCTAGATTCACATTATTTTGATCTATGTTGTGCTCTCTCTCTCTATGTTACCAATTTCGCACGATCTATCTCTCTATCCGTGTTGGCTACCGTGTTGGAAATGAAAGAATGCGTAACCTAGCTAGGAGATATCTTTTGTTTTTTACATTTAACGACGGAATAGCGACGATTTTACAATCCGTCGCTAAATAATACATTGATTTCTTTTAATAGTTAATATTGCGACAAAATTTTCCGTTCTTTTGCAAATATATATTTTTTTCTAGAAAAATTAAAGGCCTAGCGACGGATATTTCGTTCTTGAATCCGTCGCTAATTAAAAATAAAATTTGTCGCGCCTCTTCTACATTGCTAAATCGTAGTAAATTTAAGGCGCCAAAAATTCGCGCTAATTATTAGTAACGAAACTCATTTTTTGCTAATCCGTCGCTATATAATGAGATAAAATTTTAGTTTCTTTTTTTGCGACAAAATGAGGTATTCGTAGCTAATCCGTCGTTAATTAGCGACAGAATATGGTATGTCGCTAATATTCCGTCACTAAACGCTGATTTTTTAGTAATGATTAAAACCCTTATCATGCCGAACTGAGTAGCGTAATGATTACCTTTTCAGAATACTGGCGTTTCATATCTAATCACACTGATAAAATACAAATTTAAACGACACCTCCATGTCCATAGTCACGTGTCTCTTAGCCATTGGGTGACGGTTCACTTAACCGATGCAAACAGTCTTTATATTTTCCCCATTCCTTATTTCCTCCATTTCAAATAAACTCAAGCCCATAGAAATTCCAGATCATTCATCTCCAAAATGCCCAGAAGACTCCGCCTTCCTAGGTACCCAAGGCTACAAACTCCATCACCAGACGTTCTTCTACTACGAAATGACTTCGAACGGCTCTTTAGGGGCTAAGAGAGGACAGGGAGATATTGACAAGGTCTCTTCACAGGATTGAGCGATTTCTGCGTGCCCTCTTACAGGAGAAGAATATCGACCCAGATGCCCTCATAACCCCTCCCCCCCCTCCCCCCGCAAACCCCTGCAAATCCGTAGACTAGTTTAGGTGTGTAGTTTTAGTTTTTATGTATATTTTCATTTTGTTGTAAGTTTTTTGCAAAGCTTTCATTGGTGAAAGTTGTAGATGGAAGTAGCTTTTGGGCTTTCATGTATGAAAGCTTTTAGATATTTTTGTTGTTATGGTTAGGGGTTGCAATGAAATGAAATATATGGTTAATGTTCATATTTCTTGTGTTGTGTTTTATTTATGTCCTTTTCTGTTTGTTGCATTTGTTTTCTAACCATCGAAATAAAGCTAAGTGTGTTGGATCTATTAATAAACATAACTATAGTAAATAACTATGATGTATAATTATTCATTGAGACGGTCTATGATGGACCTTCAAGGTTGATTATAAACGACGGGAATAAAGGTTTTTATTGGAACTAGAAGTCTGCTAAATTTGCACAAGTCCAACAGACCAAAAAAAAAAAAATGAAACCCCAAATCTAAAAAAGCCAAAAATAAATAAAATAAAAAGACTTGATACTATTTAAACATTATAATAACACTTTAATACATCATATGAGAGTCCCCATCCATTAGACACATGATCAAAATAGTTTTAGGACACTTATTAGTCCTTAAATCACTAATATTAGTCTAACAAAGCCAAAAATAAACAAAATAAAATAAATAAAAAGACTTGATACTATTTAAATATTATAATAACACTTTAATACACCATATGAGAGTCCCCAACAATTAGACACATGATCAAAATAGCTTAAGCACAAGTAATGGTAATCATATCACTACTATCCAATTAGTCTAACAATAAGTTATTGTTCTCAAAGCACAACCTTGTTCTAAAGACAACATTACTTGTGCTTAAGATCTTTTGATCATGTGTCTAATTGGTGGGAACTCTCATATGATGTATTAAAGTATTATTATAATATTTAAATAGTATCAAGTCTTTTTATTTATTTTATTTTATTTTATTTATTTATTGCTTTTTTAGACTAATATTAGTGATTTAAGGACCATTAGGTGTCCTAAAACTATTTTGATCATGTGTCTAATGGATGAGGACTCTCATATGACGTATTAAAGTGTTATTATAACATTTAAATAGTATCAAGTCTTTTTATTTATTGTTTTTTTTAGATTTGGGGTTTGGGCTTCGGGGTTCTTTTTTTTTTTTTTTGGTCTGTTGGACTTGTGCAAATTTAACAGGCTTCTTGTTCCAATAAAAACCTTTATTTCTGGTGTTTATAATAAACCTTGAAGGTCCATCATAGACCGTCTCAATGAGTAATTATAGATAATAGTCGTTTACTATAGTTATGTTTATTAATAGACCCAGCACACTTAGCTTTATTTCAACGGTTAGAAAACGTATTTATTACAATGGTAAATAAATAAAATATTCTTAAATTTACAACGGTAACAATACACCCTTCCCTATATAAAACCGACTCAAAATTCAAACACCTACATTGTCCCTTTTGTTGATCAAACACCTCCATTATCTTTTTTCTTGATCAAAACACCCAAAATGTCTCAGCTATCCGAAACATCTCAACCACAAGATCCCGACATTTGTTTCTGCGGTGAATACACTGTCTTGAAGACATCACGCACCCTAAAGAACCCAGGTCGTAGATTCTTTAATTGTGCAGTTAGAACTGTAAGTTTCTAATTCAAAATATATGCATTTTTTATATGGTTTCAGGACAAAAAACTCTAATTGATTGCTGTTTGTTTCAAAATTATGGTGGCTGCGACTATTTCAGGTTTATTGATCCACACCCCAACAAAATACCAAAAAAAAAAATTCAAATGAGCCCAGGACCTAGTAGGAGCCCAGGTGGACTGGACGAGACACCAACATCAAAGGCTTAACCAAATCTGAACTGCAAAATAGGCTCAGAGAATCTTTAGAGAACGAGGAATTACTTTAGTCGTTGTTTAGAGAATGCAAGAAAAGAAGAATCACTTAAAAGTTATGTTGGGAGAAGCTGAAATTGAGAGGGATGAAGTAAAACAAAGGTTGATGGTGGCTGAAGAGAAAGAGAATAGACTAATGATGCTTTTGTATGGTTTATTAGTGGTGTTTGCTACATGGCAATATGTAATAGGGCTGTAGCGGGACTGGGTATTTCGTTTTGGTGTATGAAGAATTTTGGACAATATGAAGCGGGTTTTATTTATCTGAAAAATATATGTGTTTGTCCTCAAGCGTTATAACATCTCTATTGAGTTTGTGTATAAACTTTATTCATAGTCGATAATAGTATATATAAACTCACAGTTGATGATCAACAATCATCATAGCAGATAATAAGGTTTCATGTCGTCGATATATAATTATATTAAAAAGTGACCACTACTTGTAAAAACAGTCATATTTGAAGACATGCAAATTCACAATGAAGCAACACACTTAGATACACAATAGTCAAATTAATTATTTGTTAAAACAATCATATTTGAAAACATCCAAAATATTTATGCACATCCAAATTCAAAAGGCAACAACACAATTATATACAAAGGGGTCAATGATCTAACCTTCACATAAATTAATCCACAACAGTCAAAATTAATTGTATGTTAAAACTGTCAGACATTAGTACTGGTTGTTTGTCATCATCCACCACACACATTCAGCAAAAACTTAATTGTTTGTTATAATTCAAATAACCAAATTAGTTGTCTGAAGAACCATTAATTTGGGCGAGGACGCCCGACACAACTTCTTCAGAGTCAAACTCAACATCAGCTTGGCTCGCCCCACTAGCATTCTTCTCATTAACCTTAGCAGGGACATATGTTGCCTTCTCAGCTTGAGCAACTGGCATAGGGAGCTCAACCTTCTCAACCTCAACCTTCTTAAGTTTCTCAACTTCAGAAGCTGGTCTAGGGACCTCAACCTTCTTAAGATTAGCACTAGCATTCTTCTCATTAACCTGGGCAGTTGGCACAGAAACATCTGCTGCCTTCTCAGCTTGAGCAGCTGGTCTAGGGAGCTCAGCAGTTGGCTCAACACCTACATTCAACTTGTTGATAGCAGATGGTTCCACAGGTGCTTGTGCTATATTTTTTGGACATAATTAAAAAGAATGCAAATCGTATACAACACAATTACAACAAAAAAATTCAAAAAGTTCACCTTTCTCTTTGACAGTCTCCTGATTCTTCTTCTTCGCCTTCTCGCTCCTTCTAAATTTTTCTGCCTCCATATAAGCGAGAACAACATTCAGAGACTCCTCCATCTTCACCAAACGTTGTTGCAGTTCCACATGCTCTATCGATATTGATGGGCCCCCACTTGGTGCGGCACGACCACTAGAAGTCCCAATGCTAACATTACCACCAAAATCTTCTAATTGAATATCTTCCACATCGTATGAGGGCTCCTTGGACTCCTTTTCAAACCTACTATGACACTTCGAGGCATGATGAGTATCCTCATCAGAATTCTCTTTGGGCTTCTTTCTCAATCTACTAAGAGTCTTCGAGCTATTCTTTGATGTAACCAATACGGTCATGCCTTCCAATTCAGTCTTCATTTTATCTATGATGGGATCATCAACCTCATCATCAAATGCCAAGAAGTCTTTCATGTAGTCCTGCTCCATCTCACGCATTGTGGGGATGATGTAAGGGTGCACAACCAACAAACAAGCAAAACATTAGCATTTAGTTTATATTTTTGCAAAAATATTGATAATAGACTCCAAATTTATACCTGTGAAATTCCTCCTCCAATACTAAATGGATCACCTTCAGTAAATCGCTCCATTTTTGTGGCGTGCCACCTAAGAATCCTAGGAATAGGCAGAGGAACCTCATCTGATTTGCCAGCATGTAGTCCAAGTGTCGAGAAAGCTTCATAAGTCCAGACCTATAATAACACAAATAATCGCTGAGTGTAAAAATAAATAACACACAGTCTATAATCTACTACACCAGTGGTTTATAACATATACCATGAATACCCAGGGCAAACCGTAGAGAGCATATGATGGCGTTTTCTTATCAAGATGGATTTGGTGGTGCCTGGGAACATCTACCTTGTCCATCAAGTATTCCAAGGTGAGCTCAAAGGATTCCTTTCCCCAAGGATAGCTCTAGAACAATTCTATAAACTAATCAGCGTTTACACCCCTGGACACATCTTTGGCCATCAAAATTGTATGGAGAAACCACACAAGACAACATTTCAGCTTTTCTTCTTTATTTAATCTAGGCCCTCTTATCACCGACAATAGCTTGTCTGATGTAATCTTCTTCTTTCGAGTCACCTTTGCATAGAATTCTACCCTTTTCTTAGTTTCCCTGTCCTTTCTAGATTGGGAGGGATAGGATCCACAATTTAAACTAGTGATCAATGCAAACTCCTTTAAGCCAAAACACGCAGGCTTGTCGTTCACGAGGAACCACGTTTCACGCCTCTTTTTCTGGACCACATGACAAAGGAGCATATAGTGGATCATCCGTCCGTTGAAATTGATGAAGAATTTTGAAAGCTTTCTAAAGTGACCTAAACAGGAACACTTCCACTTTTTCCTTAGTTTTTGATCTCTCAACACATTGCTAAATTCAACTAACAACGACAGCCTGCTCCTAACAGAAACTTTTGCTGCAAAAGATTCATAATCATCCAGTTAATTGATCAAGCCATACTTCTCAACGTTAATTGTCTTTGCACAATATGGCAAGGAAAAAGGGTTAACATCTTCAGCAGCACTAGAGTGTTTTGAACCGTGCTCAGATACACTCTCAACTCTACTATCAGCTCTATCTCCATCAACACTATACTCATCAATGGGGTCTGAGTGGGACGCACTCTCAGCTTCTGCACTCTTTTTCTTTTTCTATCTCGGCTAAGTTCTTCACATCTTCTGTTATTATCCTTACGATTCGCATTAGAACGAGTTTCAACCATAGCACAAGAACGAGGGAGTATTTTTCCTCCTCTGCCTCTACACCTAGGCATTTATACGATTTACATATAAACAATAAAGACATTGATCAACCACGATATAACAATAATCGACCAAAAGTCTATTAATAGACCATTATAATTTCAAAAAGCAAAAACAGAAAAACAAAGATCGAAACAAGGAAAATAAGTATAAATAACACACATTTCGACAAAAAAACAGGCAAAACAACAAAGGTTTTGAAAAAAAGCAGATCTTTATGAACACTAGTTTTTTATCAAGATCGAAAAAAAATAAAAAATTACAGAGCAATATGGAGCTCAAAATGCTTCGACGGAGTTGCAGAGTTAAAGAAATTACCTGTTTACGATGATCAAGGCGTATTGGAGCTTGGTGGAGAGGTTGAAGTTTGAGAGTTCCAAGCTAGAAAGAGAAATAAAGAAGAGAAAGAGACGGATGAGAGAGAGGGGTGTTTGTGTATTTTATTAGAAGTCAACTGGACTTAAGTGTATAACTTAAAACTTTCAATCTTTTTAAAATTATGAAAAGTACCCCATTCCCATTTTTCTAAACCCTAGTACCGAAAAATAATTGAAAAAGAAAATGAATGGCCATATTCCTAATTAAAACTTAGAAGTGGCCTTCTATACAAATCTTCTCAGGTTACTAGCTAGTTGAAGACTAGTAGAATAAGCTGCCTTTCTGTTCTTACCAATTTCAATTTCCAAAGAATAATTTCAAGGAAGGAAAACAAAGAATCAACAAGAGGATCAGAAATTAAAGAAAAGGAAAAGTGAGAAGATCAGTGCTACTTCTCTTTCTGCAGTTTCTCCTATAAATTAAAAATCAATCTATTTATGGAACTCATTTATGTTGCCTCATTCAAGTTATGTGTCATACCAAGGTTAGGAATTTCAACATAAGGAGGTCGTTAGTTTGTCATTTTATATACGGAAAAGGGCCTAAAATACCCTTGAACTATTGAATTTGGTGCAAAAATACCCTCCATCCATCTTTGGGGCCTAAAATACCCCTGACGTTAACATTTGGGGCCTAAAATACTCTTATTTTTAACGGACTCATTTCATTTATTACATGGCACCTTTTGATTGGTTGACAATTTAATTAACTTAAACTAATTAATCTCCCCATCTAACCCGATTCAACAAATAAAACCCGATCTGCCCCAATTAAATTCTCATTCCACCATATAAAAAAAACATACAAACCCAGCTCATTACTAACCATATAAAAAAAACAAAAAAAAAACTCATTCCATCACAAATCGTGAATTGCGGTGCTTCAATTATGATGGTTCATTTTTTATCTAAATTATTTATGATTTTCAGCATTTCACTCTGCATATCAGCTGTATTCTTGATCGGCCTTGTTATTTATGTGACTCTGATATATAAATTTTTGCTGATGATACCACATCAGCCAAAATTATGTGAATTTTCAGTTCCGTGACTTTTATCTTCATCTTCTATTACTGCTTATGATGAGTTGTGATATTGTGAAGCCAATTACCATACCCGTGTAACTAGGGGTGTTCATGATTCAGTTTGGGTCAGTTATTGATTAAAACCATAACCAAACCAATTTAGTCCGTTTTTAAATGTCTAAAACCATAACCAAACCAAATAAAATAATACCATGGGTTTGGTTATTGTCGATTTGGTTCGGTTTTTTGATTTATGACTAGCAGCCATGAGACTTATCAAGAAATATTAAAAAGTTGAAAAAGACATGTCTTTTTTTTTTCTTTCAAACGATAACTTTTATTTATAGTTTAAGGTGGAACATACATCATAGAACATTTTCACTATTAGTGATAATGTAGTACTTAAGCTACCCAAAGTTATTAAACTATTACATATAGAGCTAAAAACTAATTTAGTAGTGGCTGCACCATTTTTGTCATCTTAATACACATACCTGAAAATAAAGTAGAGTATAGGAGCTTTTAGTTGTTGTTACAAACATAAAGACTACCTAAAATTAAAATGAAAATATATGAAATAAAAAAACTTTGTGTAATGATCCCAAACTTTTGGGCAGTACTTGCATTTTCCCTCAATTCTGCCATTTTATTAAAAAAAACTTTTTGTAATGATCCCAAACTTCAGATGTTTTTCTGTCATTATCCCCAAGGCTAGGGTCTCGATTACAGGAAGCTGTTCTTTTCTGCTTTTTAGGAGGATTACCAACGGAAGAAGTATTAGGGTATTACCATGTGCTTGAGTTGCAGCAAATGCTGATGTTACTGAAGTATCTTCCAAATCTACAACCTCTGTCCTTTTCATATGAATAATATTAGAAGTTTAGGACCCATTCAGACAAGAAAAAAGAAAGGTATAAATTTGATTAAAAAAAAAAGTCGAAACAACCTAAAATCAAATGGCTGACAAAGAAAGGCTAAAAATTTAAGTTAAAGACATTATACTCTAACGTGAGCTTCTGTTAGTAGGTTTACACTTAACACTTAAAGAGTTAAAAGACTTAAAGACATGGGCTTAGACATATTCTTAAAAACATGGGCCTTAAACAATCATGTGAAATAAGTAGACCAAAAATCAAATTAATGATTAAAAGGTATAAAATATTTATAATTATTTATGAAAAACTAATATTATACATATAAATAATTATAAAATTTATGTATATAATTTATCGGTTTGGTTCCGTTATTTATTCGGTTATTTTTTAATAGAACCATAACCAAACCAAATATTATCTGTTTTTTAAAATTTAAAACCAAACCAAACCAAATGTCGGTTTTTTTATTCGGTTTGGTTTTGGTTTTAACCAAAACCGTGAACAGCCCTACGTGTAACATATGAAGTAAGGTTTTAGTAAACGTTATGAATGTGGACATTACTGAGCTTAACATGTCAAAATTTGAGTAGAAATTATGGTTAGTTCTCTTTGAGTTCACGATTTGTATGAAATGGGTTCATAGATCTTTTTGATATGGTTTGTAATGACTTGGGTTCGTATGTATTTTTTGATATGGTGATGGGGATTTAATTGGGTCGGGTCGGGTTTTATTTGTTGGATTGAGTTAAATGGGGGGATTAATTAGTTTAAGTTAATTAAATTGTCAACCAATCAAAGGATGTCACGTAATAAATGAAATGGGTCCGTTGAAAATTAGGGTATTTTGAGGCTCCAAAGGTTAACGTCAGGGGTATTTTAGGCCCCAAAGGTTAACGTCAAGGATATTTTAGGCCCCAGAGGTGGATGGAGAATATTTTTGCACCAAATTCAATAGTTCAAGGGTATTTTAGGCCCTTTTCCATTTTATATATTGTTAATTATTTCTTTTATCATATCAGTGATCTATATATTTTCCATCAATACGTGATATTCTCTAGCTAGTAGTTGAGAAAGTGTGCTCTGAAATATATATTTGACGTTATTTAAACTCATTTTTGCACCTATATATAGGGTTCGATTGTGAAACACTAAATTTCTGCGGAACGCCTAAACTTGTGGTTAGATCTGCCACTGTACTTTCAATATATTGTATGATTGGAGTCACTATCTAATATGTGCACACCACATTAAGAGTATATTCAGTAGGGATGAAAATTTGGACCTACTAGATGTATCTAATAATCCTCCATCTCAATTTGTTTGTCTGGTTTTGATTTGACACGGAGTGTAGGAAAGTAAAGAAGAGTTTTAAATCTTATGGTCTTGATCTTTAACCAAAGATATGCACAATGTACGAAAATGGCCTTTAATCTTATAGTCTTAAATATGTCATGTGGAAAGTTGAAATTAAACTATTACCATATATTAAATTAAACAGTTGTCAAATAAGGAAAGAGACGTTACTTTTTAAACGAACTAAAAATGAAAGTAAAACAAATAAATCAAACGAAGGAGAAGTACCGTACTCACTTTGTTGGGGTGAGTTTGGATCAAGAATGAATGGTAAGAACTACAAAGTGTTAAGATAACGATTAAACTATCTTTATGGTGAAATCCTAATTTAGAATTCAATGACTCATTTTTTTTCCCTAAACGAAAAATTTCAAGTCCCATTCTTTCCATTCTTGGAAAAGAAATATAGGACCCAACACTAAACTCGTTAACCGTTCGAACGGGACCGACGGTAACCGTTAACAAACCGGCCGGTTTCCGCTTTAAGAATCGGAACGCCACTCGGCTTACCTAAGCATAACCGAAACGGACCGTCGGTTCAAAAGTGTCCAAAACCTCTTTTTTTTTTGTATACTATATATTTATTATAGTATTTATTAGTATATTGTAGGTATATTTACATATGTTATATAAATTTATAAGTAAAGTTTATATATTTACTGACTAACGAAAGAATACAACATATACGTATATATATATATATATATATATATATATATATATATATATATATATATTAAGTTATATGCTTAAGTTAAACTACATATACCTAAAATATACTAAGAATATACTTATATATATATCAATATACTTATGTTATATAACTTATATATATATATATATGTTTAAGTTATATGTATACTATATTGACTTATAACTTATATATATATTTTTAAGTTATATGTATACTATACATACTTATATATTATAACTTAAGTTATTTATAGCTTAATTTTTTTCTAAGTTTATAAATTCG
>NC_081348.1:63415882-63430903 GCF_029784015.1 Lycium ferocissimum | reverse complement strand
CACGGATGTAACACGAGTGTGCTCGGTGCTGCCATCTTAGTTGTGTGCCCGCGCAACGGAAGAATAAGCTGCAGGAACTTCTCAATCAGGTGTGATGCGGGGCTCAGCACAAATAGGGGCTAAATTGACTGAAGACCTCGCGTTGGACCTGCGACGGGTGGCCAACGCGGGAATGCCCAAATTTTGTCCAATTTTAAGTAGGATTAGGACCCTTTTATTTGGTTAACAACCCTAAACTATAAATAGATATTTTGTTCATTATTAATGACGTGCGGGGATTATTCCAAGACTTGTAAGCCGTCAATTACCTTCTCTCAAGGTTTATTTTATTTTTCATCTTTTTCAACCCTAGATTATTCATGAATTCTTCTTGTTCATTGAGAATCATGAGTAGCTAAACTTCTTAATTCTAGGGTTGTGGCATGAGACTTGAAAGTTGGTTTGTTGGCAATTATTCTCTATTGATTTTTTATATTTTGGGTTGCTTATTTATTCTTGATCTTAATTGTTTGATTATCTGGCCAATAGTTAGACACTATCTATAGCGTGTGAATTGAACTAGGGATAGGGAATTTGCATGCGTAATAAGAATTAATAGGGCTTGTTCGATATAATCGTTTCGCTAATGAGGATAGGAATATACCCTTTAGCCTTGCTTAGCTGATTACGGAGAAGTAAATGCGTTCTTGTTACCTCTGACGACCATAGGAATATAGGCATTATAGTAGCATCTACAGGCTTGTGAGCAACTTGGAAGATACTCATAAAGTTATAATTAACCCGTCAACTAATAACTCAGGAAATAAGATAGGTGGAATTGTTTGAAGATCAACTGGATTGTCGAAAGCCATGACCCTAGAACTTTCTCTCATCTGATAAACCTTATAATCTTTGTCGAAATATTCTCGATCACAAAACACCCATCACAAATTGTTTACTTTTCGAGTTTTTAGTTTAGTACAACAAACATCTTGATTTTCACTTTCTTGAATCGTTTTATTCGAATTTGAATTAGTTCAACAATAGAATCTAAGTCTCTGTGATCGATAGACTGGACTTAACGAGCCTATATTACTTGTACGATCTCGTATACTTGCGTGTGCGTTTGGGAGCAAGACCCGAGCTACCGGAATGACTTGATCCATTAACCGCTTGTTCTACCACTCTCCATCGGATAATGATGGCCGTCGAACTACTGGGTCAATCAAAATATGTTTAACTTGAGATTTAAAAAATAAGAATAGATATTACCAACGTCATTGTGCGGTGAATGATGCTTCGCATCCTCATCGTTGCGAAATAGACCCCTGGGGCATGTAATCCTTGGTCCGCTTTTCTCGTATAATCGAAACCTTTGTTCTTTTCATCATCGGTCCTCGTGGCTTACCATTCCTCCGATTATCATGTTGATCACGTGCTGCCGCTCCATGGGCTCGAACTGTTTGTGATTTTCCCTTCCTTTATAATGGCTCTTAGCTCGCTCACTCAGGAATTCTCGAAGGTGACCATTTTCTAACAACTAATCCACCTCTTTCTTTAATTGGTGACAGTCCTCTATTCTATGGCCATGAGTCTCATGATACTCACACATCACGCTCGGATCCCTTTGAGTTGGATCAGATCTCAACGGCCTCGGCCATCTGGCTTCTGTGATATGTCCGATAGCCGAGACAAGGTCTGATGTGTTGATGTTGAAGTTGTACTCTGATAACTTCGGTATGTCTCCATTACTGGCCGAATTACTGGCATCGCCTCTAAATAGCAATCCTCAGCTGTTTGACCCACGATCAGCTCTCTTATCACCTTTACTCGAGAGATGGCTGAGGCCACTTCTTCCTTTATCCGACCTAAAGCTGGATTTCCCCGGTTGGGAGTATGGTCTATATCTATCCCTCGATGGCCTTGTTTCCGATTCATAATTTCTCCTCAACTTTTCAGAGTTCTTGCTTCCATTTATTAGACCCGGGGGGAGTTCAAATTGATCATCCTCTACCCGAATCTTGGACTCGTACCTGTTATAGACATCTACCCAAGTTACTGCCTCATACTCCAATAAGTTCTCCTTTAATTTGAATGGTGCGGCCAGAGCTTTCGGACGAGCGCCTTAGTAAAAGCTTGAGCCGCCCATTCTTCCGGGACCGGAGGGAGTTCCATCCGCTCCATTTGGAACCGATTCACGAACTCTCGCAGCAGCTCATTATCTCTTTGGGTGATTCTAAATATGTCCGCCTTTCTTGCCTGTACCTTCTTGGCTCCGGAATGGGCTTTTATAAACGCATTTGCGAGCATCTCAAAAGAAGTGATGGAATGCTCGGGTAGGTGGTCGTACCAAGTCAATGCCCCTTTGGATAACGTTTCACCAAATTTTTTTCAGCAATACCGACTCTATTTCATCCTCTTCGACAGCATTGCCTTTTATGGCATAAGTGTACGAGGTTACATGCTCTTGCGGGTCTGTCGTCCCATCATACTTCGGATGTCCGCATCTTAAACCTTCTTCAGATTAGCTTCGAAGCGCGCACTCGCAGGGAAAGGCCTTTGAATATATCGCAATCTCGTCCTTTTAAGATCAGAGGTGCCCCCAAGATCTGATCCACCCGAGAGTTGTATGTTTCCACCCTTTTCTCCGTAGAATCGACCCGCTTTACCAAAGTTTCGAGCATCTTCAAAACCTCGGTTGATGAACCAGCCCGAATCGTTGCTCTCGACTATACCGTGCTTCGTTTCGCCTTGGTTCGGTACCTTCTTTTGGCTTTCTTGATGTTTTTGTTGTCTTTGTTCGAGAGCGAGCTATAGCAACCCCTTGAAAATTTATACAATCCTCGTTCCCGCAATATTTCAAATATTAAACGTAAGTTTATCTCGTTCGTATATCAAATTGTTTTACGGGCTTGCGCCCAAGCAAAGTAAGCCGAGTTATGGCTATTCAAAGGATACGGCGGAAGGGCGGCATTCTCCCATTGACGGTATTCTCGGTTAAAGACCTCTTCGAGTTGACATTTGAGTCCCGTGATCGACGAGGCGGTTTCGTAACCTCACGCTTGTTTCGTTTCAAATAACTATCTCGTTGTTGTTCACATGTACCTAATGACCGCTATTTTTTTCCATTTCGAACGAATATTTTTCTACGCAAATCTACAAACTTTCAAACAACAAGTGAAAAAAAGGAAGTAGCAAATTAAACCACCACTATTATCCTATGTCCATGGTGGCGCTAAATCATGCATTCCCAATAGTGGATAACAATTAAATTTGTAAGTGGTGGATAGGATATGTGGATAGGATATGTGGATAGATTTAATTATAATATAGGGTAGTAGCGAATAAGTAATGATATATATTAGCAAATAATAGAAAAGAGTTGACAAATGCTTCGAATTGGTCCGGTCTGGAAGAAGCTTCTTTTAACCGAGCCAAAATACTTGAGGAAATATTTACGCCACTTTGCTGATTACAATATGTTGAATAGTGAAAAGCTAACCTCAAAAAGGAAGGGATAGCCCTCTATTTATAGATAACAGTAAATGGGCCCTAGTACAATGTAGAAAAAGCCTTTCTAGAAAAACCCTAAAATGGATAAAATTTGCGTCACATACGCTGTCCGACACCCGTTCGTTGTCGCCAGTGGCGGAACGGTTAGATGACGCGGGGCTCGCTCCATAACTGATTATCCGAACCTATATTGAGTGCGCTCTTTAGGCTTGGATTTATCGTGTTCGGTGAAATACCCTCGGTGTTGAAGTAGAGTTGAATGTGTTCATGACCCCTCGACTCTATCTTTTACTCTGGTTCCCATCGAACACAAGTTGATCCGATTTTTACCGTATACACTAGCTCTACTGTTTTTATGTATTATTGAAGAGGAAGATGTGAAATGGTAGATGCGGCTGATTCTCATTAGCAGTGTCGGCTTTAGCCTAAAGCCACTAAAGTAGTGGCTTTAGGCCCCACCTATATTGAGGCCCCAAAATTATTCATATTATATGTATAATTTAAATAATATATTTATTATTAGTCATAAATGAAATATTTTAAATTATTTGTTGTCAATTTGTTTATCATTATCACACAAATTTTTCTAAGTTTATGCTACTTTTACAAAATATGATGTAATTACAATTGAATGGTGTAGGCAATTAATTTAATTACTACTTCGTATTTTTATTTTGTCATTTTTCGTATTGATCCGTTATAAAAGGATCATTTAGTTAAGAAAGAAGGCAGGTTTTGAGAGACCCCCTTCTCTACTTGTAAAAATATTTCTATTATAAAAGTTTGTTGTTTACTATACCTTCATCATTGCTAAGCACAACTTCCATCCATTAGGTAATCTTTTGTTTTATTTTATCAAAGAGTGTAGTATTTGTTTCCAAGTCTATTATCTTGGGAGAAACTTTAACCCATTCAGTATATAAACTTTTGAAGAGTTCAGGCAATATTTGGACTGTTGGATGCATTTCTATAGTATTCGAAAATACTAGGATATCATCAATATATACAATGATAAAATTGCTATAAGACATAAAAATATCATTCATAATATTTTGAAATTCTGAAGGGGCATTTTTTAATCCAAATGGAATACCATTCCATTCAAATTGCCTTACAGGGACATTAAAAGCAGTTTTATATTTATCTGCTTAGGCCATTTGAATCTGTCAATATCCTGATTTTAAATCAAATTTTGAAAATTTTATTAACATAAAAAGCAGTGCATGACCATAGAGACTTAGAAGGCCTTAGGAGACCTTTTTGTAAAAGGGAAGAAAATTCCTTTTTACATAATTTCAAATATTCAGAATTCATTTGCCATGGTCTTGCTTTAGTAGGGATATTTCCCTAATGAAAATTATCTTCATATGGAGGAGTAACCACATGCTTCTTTCTATTCCATGCTACTTTTACAAAATATGATGTAATTACAATTGAATTGTGTAGGCAATTCAGTTAATTACTTCGTACTACTTAATATTATCTAATTCACTTTAAAATTGATCAATTTTGCTTTGGCTTTATAAGATCTTTTTCAATCCTTTGAGTGTTATTTAGACATTTTTCAAGCTCAAGCTAAGCAATCATTAAACGATTAGATTGAAAAAACATTATCTTAATCTTGAATGTCCTTTAAAGCATAATAAAGAAGCAACACGTTGCACAAAGCATTCCGCATCTCAAAAGTCACTACTTCCTCCGTCCCAATTTATATGAAGGTTGACCAGTTTAAAGTGTCGATCAAACAACTTTTTCTTTGACTCAATTTTAAACATAGATTCTTCGAGTATTTTATAATAAAATTTATATATTTGAAAACTATATAAAAAGTATTATAAGTTTGCATAATTAATAATTCACAATATATAAAAAGAGTTGGAGAAAATCGTAGTCAAAGAAGGGGCTGTTTGACTCTCTAAACTGGTCAACCTTCATATAAATTGGACCGAGGAGAGTATACTATTGGTGGGTTTTCCTTTTAAAATTATCGTAATAGAAAAATTGTATAAGTAGAAGATGATACGTTAATTCGTATATTCAATGAAGTGAATTTTTACTTGTATTTTTAAATGTTAGCTTATAGAAAAATTTAATGTATTTGTAACAATTGCCCAAGTTTTCAAAATTAAATCAATGAGATCTTACTTAGATCAATAATATCTCACGAAAAATTTCACGAATAGACTATATAGTCAATTGAGAAAAATGATATCATCAAAATATAATTAACTATCTTTCAATTTAAGAATCTATAAAAATAAACTTCAAATAAAATATATAAAAAAAATTATTACATAAATGTAAGGCCTTTTTTTATATTTCGGCTTTAGACCACCTAGTGTATTGAGCCGCCCCTGCTCATTAGGATGATTAGTGTGTAGAGAATTAGGTTTTTTATTTTTATTTATTTTTTATTTTTTTTATTTTTATTTTTTATGATTGTGTGTAGTCTAGGTTAGAAAATTAGGTCTAGCTTCTTTTTTATAGAGTATCTAATTTTTGGTAAGTTTTCTAAAAAGTCCTTTTAATACTAGGATATTCTTATTCTTAAAATGGAATATGCCATGGATATGGGTAGGGATGAAATTTGTCATGTGCAATATGCATGGTATTGGTTCTCCTTTACCCCTTTTTTTATTTTCTGTTTTTATTAAAGGTATGAAATAAAAATACTACGATAAATATATTAATCAACCACTTTTACACCAAAAATAATAAAACATAAATAATTATACTAAGGAAAAAACTCAAAAAGTAATTAACTAAAACCTCGATTTAAAGAGACCTATTTTGTAAGTTTTCTTTCTTTGAAATACAAAACTTTTAATCTAAAAATGGTGAATATTTTTGTCCTTTTTTTCATTTCCACAAATAAAACCTCGTAAAATAAAAATGAAAGTTAAAATGTCAAAGATTAGACTAAACGAAAAATCAGAAACTAAAGCTGTGAAAAGATCCCGGGAGGGTTAAAAATCACGTGTCCACACACACCGGTGTCTTTATGTCCCAATTCCTTTTTAGTTGATATAATAAATTGAAAAAAATTAATAGATATCAAAGAAAACATTTGTGAAGTAGCTAAAAATAACAAAGATTACTACAATTCATATAACTACAATCTATATAACTAACTAGGTAATACTCTAATCAAACATTACTTCATTCACCGATAAATACTGCTATGCATCGATGTGAAATTTGCACTACTAACATAGAAGAGATGAGAAATTTCCTTTCGGCTATTGCTATGAAGAATGAAGAACTATTGATTGAGAATAGAAAGAAAGAGACGGAATTGCTCCTGCGTGCATCCTTTGAGGATCTAGGATTTCGTTTAGACAAGAATGATATAGTGGATTTTTGTACTTTTTTGAGCTTGAAAATCAAGAAAGTTAAAATAGGAAATTGCCAAGAGAGTTGCTCAAAGTTCAACGACGGAAGCCGAAACTAGAAATTGCTGATTTAAGAAAAAAATTCTTTTTCTTGAAATGAAATATTTATTTTATTAGTTTTCTGTATTGCCCTTTCTATTAGTGAAAAAGTTATCTTTTCTTTACAAAATGAATGTCCTTCTTTTCCCTAGTTTTCATTTGTCTTTCTTTTAACATAGTTAGTTGGATATTTTTATTTCATTTTTTGACCAGTCCCCCTCTTCCTCCCCCCTCACCACCCCCCCCCCCCCCACCAAAAAAAAAAAAAATTAAAAAGTTTTGATATTTTTATTTTATTTTTTTCACCTCCCCACTCCTCCTCCCACCCCTCACCACCCCCCCCAAAAAATTTTTTAGCAAAAGTTTAGAAATTTTTTCTTTTACTTTTTTTTTGTTTTTTCATCACCCCTTCCTTCCATGCCCCCCCCCCCCTCCCCCAACATCCGCAAAAAAAATATTATTTTTCACAGCCCCCCTCCTCCTCGCACCCTTCACCCCCCCCCCCCCCCCCCCCCCTCCTAAAAAAAATTTTGTTTTTTCGCCCCCACCCTCCTCCTCCTCCCAACCCTCACGCCCTCCCCCCACCCCAAAAAAAAAAATATTTTTTCGCCCCCCTCCTCCTCTCACCCCTCCCCCACCTCCCGTGACCCAACACCCCACCACCTCCGCCCTCCAAAAAAAAAAATTGGTTTTAAAAAAAAAAATTGAAAAGTTTTGTTTTTGGTTTTTTACTCCCAACCCTCCCCCCCCCACCCCACCACCACAAAAAAAAAAATAGGAAAAGGATTCAAAACACACTCTAACTTTGGCCGAAATTGCTATAACACACTCCAACTTCAGAGTCTTATGACCCCCCTGGACTATTTTTTTGTGTAATATTGAGGATATTATCGGGTGACGTGGACAAGAAAATGGGCACAGGTTGGTTGAGCGCGTAAGGGTGGACTTAAAACTGAACAGACCCGTCTCTATTGCCATGTTGAATTCCAAATAATCCTTCTTTATGTGCTCACATTTTTGTCCATATCACCCGATAATACCCTCAATAATACACAAAAAAAATTGTCTAGGGGGGTCATAGGACCCCCGCAAAGTGAAGTGTGTTATAGTAATTTCAGCCAAAGTTGGAGTGTGTTTTATAACCTTTTCCCAAAAAAATAATTTTTTTTGAAAAGAAGTTTTGAATTTTTTTTTTTTTTTTTTTTTTTTTTTGGTTTCTTACTCCACCCACCCACCCAAAAAAAATAATTTTTTTTTAAAAAAAAATTTTTGTTTTTGATTTTTTGCACCACCCACCCACCCCCCACCCAAAAAAAAAAATTCTTCAAAAGAAGTTTTGTATTTTTTTTGTTTCTTACTCCACCCACCCACCCCGCCACCCCCTCCTCCTCTCTTCTTTTATTTAGAAAAAAGTTGCTCAAGAAAAAAAAACTCGCCCGATTTAAGTAATTTTTGAATCAGATTTCATTCGTGTAGCAATGGGCATTACTTCATGGGTTATTTTCGTTCATTTGGTAAGTAAAAACAATATTGTTTTATTTCAATTATTCATTTGGGTATAATTGCCGATTTTTCAACAATTTACGATAAGCGATTCTGATTGTTGCAACAAGTGCTAAAGATGTTGTATAAGAGCTTCTGAATTTATTGCAACAACTATTGTAGCTTTTGCAACACTTGCAACAATTTATGTAATTGCAACTTCTGTACTAATATGTTGCAACTTCTGTACTAATATGCGGCAACAACCTGCTAAAATATATATAAATAATTTAGCCTACTTGTTGCAATAAGCGTGGCTTGTTGGATGCCTTCTACTCTTTCCAACAACTCATTGACTTGTCACAACAAGTAGACTTTTTGTTGCAACAACTACATTAGTGTTTGGACATACAACTGTTGGATGAAACAGAGACAACCGAAGTTGTCACCAATAACTAAGTGATCAATTGCAACAAGTCACCTAAGTGATATGTTAATCTTGTTCAAATCACAAATGCATGCTCTGTTGCTAATAAATTGCTGAAAAATTACCAATAAGTAATAAATATGTTGCAATGTAACTGTAACATGTTGGGGTTTTTCCAACAAGTAACCGGACTTGTTGCAACAACTAGTTAGTTGTTGAACATATCACAACTCTTAATTTGTACTTTTCTAGCCTTAACGGGGGTGCCGACGAACAATTATTTATAAGTTTGTATTTTATGTTCTTGGTGGATTATGGTGGATGATCATTATGTAATATATATATATATATATATATATATATATATATATATATATATATATATATATATATATATATATATATGTGTGTGTTCGGTATCAATATATTATATGTTGATGTATTTCAATTGTTCAAATTATGTTCAGTAGTTTCAAACAAGTCATAAAGTCATTGCAATAATCAGAAAAGTTGTTGCAACAGATTCCTTACATGTTGGAACTAATCAAAAAGTTGTTGAGGTTGTTGCAACATTCTCACCATTACAAATGCCTTCCTTATGTTCGCAGTTTCAAACAAGTTACAAATCATGTTACAGATTCCAAATCATGGTAATAATCAACGATTCTTTAAAATGTTGCAGATTTTATCATTGTATGATTAAAAAAGCATTGAAAATAATCAAAGAGTTGCTTTGAGTAAATGGTTACAACATATTCCTGACCTTGTCGGTAAAAATCAAACAACTGAGTAAATTGTTGCAATAGCTGAGTAATCTGTTGCAACAAATGGCTAATTTGTTGCAACAAATGGCTCAAGTTCGAAGCTTTTGCAACAAGTTACTAATATGTTGCAATAGTTGACTCAAATGTTGTAACAAGTTACTCATATGTTACAACAGATGGCTCATCTATTGCAACAATGTACTTAGTTGTTGTAAAATATTCACTCTATTGATCACTAAATATTATTGATTTCTTTTGTTTATCACTAAAAATGGGTGAATCAAGTAGTTCACATCAAATCACTTTAATGATCACTTGATTTAGTGCATAGTGACTTAGTTGATCATTTGTCTTGACTCAAAATACCATCAAATTGATTAAGTATATAGATTAATTAGTAAATATTATTGATTTCCTTTGTTTATCACTAAATATGGGTGAATCAATTAGTTCACATCAAATCACTCTAATGATCACCCGATTTAGTGCATACTGACTTAGTTGATTCTGTCCTGACTCTAAATACCATCAAATTGATTAAGTATATATATACATATTGATCACTAAATATCATTAATTTTCTTTGTTTATCACTAAATATGGGTGAATCAAGTAGTTCACATCAAATCACTCTAATGATCACTCAATTTAGTGCATAGTGACTTAGTTGATCATCTGTTTTTGACTCAAAACACATCAAACTGGTTAAGTATATATATTGATATTAAATATCATTGATTTCCTTTGTTTATGACTAAATATGGGTGAATCAATTAGTTCACATCAAATCGCTCTAATGATCTCGATTTAGTGCATAATGACTTAGTTGATCATCGTCCGACTAAAATACCATCAAATTGATTAAATATATATTGATCACTAAATATCATTGATTTCCTTTGTTCATCACTAAATATGGGTGAATTAAGTAGTTCACATCAAATCAATCTATTGATCACTAGATTTAGTGCATAGTGACTTAGTTGATCATCTGTCATGACTCAAAATACCATCAAATTGATTAAGTGTGTGTGTCTATATATATATATATATAATTTCCTTTGTTTATCACTAAATATCATTGATTCTCTTTGTTGATCACTAAATATGGGTGAATCATATCATAGTTGTTGCAACAATTGCAGTATCTGTTACAACAATTGCAGTATATGTTGCAGCAAGTAACATAGCTGTTGAACAAGACATATCACTTGTTGGATAAAACACAACAAGTTACCTAGTTTCTGCAACAAGTCATTCCACTTGTTGGAAAAATTCAAACAACCAACCTAGTTACTGTAACAAGTCGTGTCACTAGTTGGACAAACCCCAACAAGTAACTTAGTTGCTGCAATAGATTTGTTAATTGCAACCTGTCCTGTCACTTATTAGATAAAGTCCAATAGATAAATGGTTGTTTCAACAAGTCCTCCTATTTGTTGTGATATAACAAGTCCTGTTACTTGTTGGAAAAACCCCAACATGTTACGGTACATTTACAGATTTGTTACTTGTTGGAAATTTTTCAATAATTTATTAACATGAGAACATACATTTGTGATTTGAACAAGATCAACATATCACTTAGGTGAGTTGTTGCAACTGATCACTTAGTTGTTGGTGACAACTTCGGTTGTCTCTATTTTCATCCAATAGTTGTAAAATATGTCCAAAAACTAATGTAGTTATTGCAACAAGAAGTCTACGTGTTGCGACAAGTCGCTGAGTTGTTGGAAAGAGTAGAAAGGCCGTCCAACAAATTTTCAGCATTGTTGCAACAAGTAGGCTAAATTATTTATATACATTTTAGTAGTTGTTGCAACAGATTAGTACAGAAGTTGCAACAACTGCATAAATTGTTACAAGTGTTGCAAAAACTACAACAGTTGTTGTAATAAATTCAGAAGCTCTTATACAACTTCTTTAGCACTTGTTGCAACAACTGTAACTGCTACTGTAAATTGTTGAAAAATCAGCAACTATACCCAGATGAATAATTGAAATAAAACAACATTTTTTTACTCACCACGAACCCCTACTTAGCAAATGAATAGAAATAATCCATGAAGTAATGCCCAGTGCTACACGAATGAAATCCGATCCAAACGATTACGTAAATCGGGTGAGTTTTTTTTTTCTTGAGTAACTTTTTTCTAAATAAAAGAAGAAAAGAAAGATGTAAAGAGGAGGAGGGGAGGGGATGGTAACGTGGGTGGGTTGAGTAAAAAAAAAAAATTCAAAACTTCTTTTTCAAAGATTTTTTTTGGGGTGGGGGTGGGGGTGGGTGGGTGGTGCAAAAAACCAAAAACAAAACTTTTTTTATAAAAAGAAAATTAATTTTTTTTTTGGGTGGGTGAGTGGAGTAAGAAACCAAAAAAAAAAAAAAAAAAATTCAAAACTTGTTTTGAAAAATATTATTTTGGGGGGGGGGTGGGGGTGCAAAAAAAACAAAAACAAACTTTTCAAAACTTTTTTTTAAAACCAAAATTAATTTTATTTTTGGGAGAGTGGAGGTGGTGGGGTGTTGGGTCATAGGGGTGGGAGGCTGGAGTAAAAAATTCAAAACTTTTAAAAAAAAAAATTTGGGGTGGGGGTGCGGGGGGGGGGAGAGGGCGGGGCGCGTGTAAAAACAAAAACAAAAAAATATCAATTTTTTTTAATTTTTTTTTTTGGGAGTGGGGTGGAGGGGGGGTGTGGCTGGTGAAAAAACAAAAAAAACAAAAATCAAAACTTTTTAAAAAAAAATTGGGTTTTTACACTAGCTCCCTCGCCTCCTCCTCCCCCTCCCCCCCTACCCCGATTTTTTTAAAAAAAGTTTTGAAAATTTTGTTTTTTTTTTGTTTGTTTTTTGGGATTGGTGGGAGGGGGGGGTGTTTGTGGGGTGTTCATGGTTCGGTTTTGGGTCGGTTATTGGTTAAAACCATAACCAAACCAATTTAGTCGGTTTTAAATGTCTAAAACCATAAAAACCAAGTAAAATAATAACCACCGGTTTGGTTATTGTCGGTTTGGTTCGGTTTTTCGGTTTTTTTCAATTTATGACTAGCCGTGACAATTCAAATATTCTCTCTCTACATTCTTCAAATTTTTTTTTTTCCTCACGGCCTGAGGGCTTAACTTTCTTTGATATTGAGGGAAAGACATCGTGGCAATGTAAAATGAAAAGAGATAGTAGAATTTTTACTTTTTTATCCTTATCTTTACTAATTTATTAGAGTTGAGGCTGGATTGTTGACTGGACATATTCTTTTAAGACATGGGCCTTAAAAATAAGTAGACCAAAATTAAATTAATAATTAAAAGGTATAAAATATCTTTAATTATTTATGAAAATTAATATATACATATAAATAATTATAAATTTTATGTATATAATTATCGGTTCGTTGGTTATTTATTCGGTTATTTTTACTATAACCATAACCAAACCAAATATTATCGGTTTTTCAAATTTAAACCAAACCAAACCAAACCAAATGTCGGTTTTTTTTATTCGGTTTTGGTTAAATTTTTCGGTATTGGTTTGGGTTTTAACCAAAACTGTGAACAACCCTAGTGGCTGGTGTGTTTTTTTGGATTTTTTTCCCACCAATTTTAGGTAATTAGGATTTTATTAAGCTGGGTCAAAGTGTTAAAAATAAAACTTAGGGGCAAAGTATTAAAAATAAAGCTTAGGGTCAAAGTGTTAAAAACAAAATTATTGGGCAAGTCCAAAACTCCTTAATCACTAATCAAAAAATTATCACCTCTACTCAATAAAAAAAACTTGAGTTACCTCCACTCAATTTTAAAACTTAAAAGTCGCCTATAATTAAATACCCTAGTTAGTTATCATATTCTCTTGAACAAGGAAATAACTTACATGCATAAATTTAAATTTCAATTGAATAAGCTCTCCTTCAAATCAAAAAAGAAGAAGAAAATTTGAATGTTTTTAGTCAGCCTGCTAAAAGAATTTCACTTGTCAAGACGTGGTAAATTTTAGCTAGTATCAATAGATACACCGATTACATAGTATTTATACAGTAATTATACTTTGTATGCTTTCTAAATTTATATAATAAAAATTATAATAAATTTTTTATTGTAAAAACTTCGTGAATTATTGTGTAGGAGTAAAAATCTCAACCCCCCCCCCAACAAAAAAAAAAAAAAAGAAAACATGTTTTAGGGCGAAGAACTATAAGAAGGTTAAGACTTGGTATAATGCACATATTCAGGTTTTCTTCTAAGTGACAACGACGGAGAATATCAAGATTTCGATCTTCGGTAGTTTTTGAAATTGGAGTTATTAATCAAACTACTTGTCCCAACATACCTCATCAAGACGAGGTTGCAGAGCAAGAAAAAAAACATTTATTGAAAATTGTTCGTGATATATTAATTGAAGCTTGAATGCTACTGTCTTATTGGAGGAAACCTTACTTTGCGGTATATTCAATTAATTGGAATCCCTCAAGTTCTATTGATTTTCAAGCACCTTTCCTTTTTGATTAGTCCCAAAAATAATGATTCTTTTTTATATTAGTAACAATTCAATTTTAAAAAAAAAAATATTTTACCCTTAATGAGATGATTTATAGCTACACAATTACAATAATTTATTTTAGACGATAAATGTCAAAAGTCTTTTTTTAATTATTAGTAAGCGTTTGGAATCATAAGTTGAAATCATTGATTTGAAGTGGGAATTGTGTTTGAACATGTAATTTAAATTTTCAAGAGTTGTAATTTTTCTCATAAATATGAAAATAGCATTTTTAAAGCTATCAAAGCTTTAAAAAATAGATGGAGTAGGTGTGACCTTTTGGAGAAGGAACTAGTTTTTGGATTTGGAGAAGGAAGTGAGTATTGGATTTATGAAAGAATTAGTTTAAATAAATTTGGGTTGGTAAAATAAGGAGGAGTAAAATAGACTTGAGTAATTATTTTTGTAATAACTATCAATCTTTTTTTTGTTTTTTTTTGTTTGCGTATTTTAAAATTTTGGGTCAAATTTTAAAACTTAAAAAAAAAGATTAAAATCATAAATTTGGAATGAAAATTCTATCTTTTAGCTGAATTTGGGATTTAGAATCAAAATTTCAAATTAAAATTGAAGTTTTTTTTTTTTTTTCAAAATCTCTTAAACAAATACAAATTTCGAATTAAAAAACTTTTATTTTGAAGTCCAAACACCTAGCTTAAAGCTTAAATGCTTCCGATCAAAATATCATCGCGTAAATTAAAGAGAAAACGGTCAAAAATACCCCTCCCATCATTAAAATTTTCAAAAACACCATTGTCTTAAAAGGAAATCCCCACGAATTTGGTTATTTTGGGAGATTTAATTTTAAAACAAATATTTAAAACTTTAATGAAGGGAAGATATTTTTTCCAAAAAATTACAGAGGATAATTTTAACCTCTTCCCAAAAAGAAAAAGT
>NC_081348.1:63385366-63415782 GCF_029784015.1 Lycium ferocissimum | reverse complement strand
CCCCTAAAATAAAGCAAAAATAGGAATCTCCAAAATGTTATGCTAACCAGCAGTTTAAAATGGGGTATAACACCGGACTCACACGGCATGTTTCTCTCTCGGTAAAAATTATGCGCGTATATTATAAGGCCGTGCGGGCATGACGTCCGTAAGCCAAGTCGACATCGGTCGACACCAAAGCCAAACTTGGTGCCATGGCGGCCTCCTTGCGATGATCCCACCCAATATCGTAAGTTGGCGGCGCGTTGCGATGCTACATTCATAAGACTAGACATCTCTATGCGGTTCAACAAGTATGCCTTCACATGCATGATCCTAAGGTTGCACATACGCATGCTCTTAAACGCATAGTCCGATACATTCAAGGTACTATTGAGTTTGGTCTCCGTCCGTACAAATCCTCCATTGCCTCTCTCTTGTCTCTTATCTGTATCTGGGGGTGGTTGTCCGGACACTCGCCGATCCACATGCAGTTCGTGTCTTCCTTGGCGATAACCTCTCGTCATCCAAACGGCAACCTACTATGTCTAAGTCGAGCGCCGAGGCCGAATACCGTGGCGTTGCTAATGTCGTCTCTCGAGTCCCGTTGCCTTCGCAACCTTCTTCAGCCCGTTGTCCCATCCGTGATAGCTACATTGGTTTATTGTGATAATGTTAGTGCCATATACCCATCGTGTAATCCAGCTCAAGACCAACGCACTAAACATATTGAGATGGACATACATTTCGTGCATTGAGAAAGTTGCCGGGTCGGAGAAGTTCGTGTTCTTCACGTCCCGTCCCGTTACGGATCGTAGATATCTTCACTAAAGGTCTTCCGCGCGTGCTCTTTGATGATTTAGGGGGACGATTAAGCGTACGACAACCTCCCCCATTGCGGGGGTGTGATAGACTATGTTATAGACACGTAAATATTGTTAATATTCCTTTCTTATGTATTATGTGTCCTATAATTTAGTATCATCTCGATAAGAGATACCTACTTTATATATAATGACTTTCATACATCAATACAGAACACGGATTGATTTTCTACATATATATACATATATAGCGGCTGTGAACTTTTGCATGGTTTTTTCATATAATTAGATTAAAGCTAATAAAGATTTTAGTTAAATTAACTAATTAAACGTATACATTTATTATTATTATTATTATTATTATTATTATTATTATTATAATATTAAAAATTATACCTATTGAAGCATCTTTATAAAGAGAACTCTCAATGTTTAATTAATAGTAAAGGTTTTAACAGAAAGTACTCCTATCATGTACCATTATCAAAACTTAAACTTTTCTTTACGCCAAAAGATTTCAAGAAAGAAAGAGGATTTCTTTTTTGTTGCTCTACTGAGAGATGAAATGGGCGTGAAGTGGAGGGAAAAGTGGTAGAACCAAAATGAGTAATTTGCAAACATTTGCCATTACCAAGGAGAACATCATCATAATCAACGATTTGGCACAAATCTCATCGAATGAAAATGTGCATCACGTTAACAGAGTAGTTAACCATTATGACAAAAAAATCAATGATACACCTAAAATTATTTAAGATAACAGAGCTAGTGTGATACACATGCGTTAGTAAATTTATCCCTAAAAAACTCTGCCGGAAAATAAAATACGGCAAGAAAATTCAATGATACAATAATTAAAAAAACAAATATGACTTATATGTTTCTCTTAATTGTCATCTCCATTTTTAGGAAGACAATGTCAAGATCTGCATATAGATTTTGATATTTTCGTAATCTTTTTCTATCACTAGTAAGACAAAGTGAAGATTCAAAAATAAGTGCAGACTTACTTTCATTTTATAGTTTTCCTCATCGAAGGTGGATCAAGAAATTGAATGCAATGAATGCATCATTCTCTCTAACAATATACACACTAGAGTTGAGCAAGGGCGTTTCTTCAACTTGGTTTGATTTATGGGAAAATTTCATAAATGACTAACTTGGAACTCTTATTTTTGCTTTTTAGCTACATTTTACCTATTTACATCACGTAGCAAACATATAGCAAAACTCAGCACTTGTTAGTTATTGTATTCGCGTCGCTGTATTCATGAATAAAGTCATTAAAATTTGCTAAATTTTTTATTCAATTTAAATGTATTCAAACTCAACTGTATTCATTGAAGCTACTTTTACATTGTATTCACTTTATTATATTTAATCGGTTATATATAAAACACAGAATTTTGCACTAAAAAAGTTAACGAATACACTTAAAAACTGAATACAAAGAAATAAAATTCACTCTATTCATTTGTATACACTTCAAAATTTAATGTATTCATTTGTATACAAGAAATAAAATTAACAAATACACTCAAATACAGAATACAAGAAATAAAATACACCCAAACACTGAATTGTATGCTAAAAAATAAATGAATACACTAAAAAAGAAACAAGATTTTTCAGATCCGGCATCGGAATCTGATCGGAAAAGCCACCGTCGGCCGTCGCATTCCGGCAAAGCAACATCTGATCGGATCTAAGGTATACCGGATCTGACATATACCAGACCGTCATCGTCATCGTCATCAACACCAAACCGTCATCGTCATCAAACATCGGATCCACCATCACCGTCACCATCATCGTCATCATCACCAACAGAAAGTTAATGAAAGTTGCAGCCACCAAATCGACTTATATAGAATTAGAAAACAAGAAAGCAAAATAAAAGCAACAGGGAGGGCGGAGTATTGTGATGTTGAGTTCGCGAGAAGACGCCCAAATTATGGTTCGCCGGAAAGCGGTGGGGAATAGGGATAGAGAGAGAGGGACTGGGTTGGAATGGAAGTGAATAATGTGATGGTGGGTATTCTACTTTCAATTTATATGTAGCTATTAATTGTATTTAGCATATTACTTTTAGCTATAGAATGTAATCAATCTAAACTATAGCTACTAAATCTAAATATGTATTAGAGTTAGTTATGTCATGTAGTTATTCCTTGATTGATTTTTCACTAATCCAGTTCAGTTTACTCGATTTTCATTTCGCTGATCCAATAATCATGCATCTTCTATCGACAAGACAAAAGAAGACAATATTACTATTTCACGAAACTTTAAAATCCAAGACATATAGAGGTTTCAACTTAAGTATAAAACCTATAATACACACAATTCAAACAACCTATAAACCAGCCCAAGATCGAATAGCTCCCAATTATATATGACTACTTTTGCTCAGAAGCATCATGTAGCCCGTGCAACATCAAATCAGAGATGGGATAGTTTCGCAATGGATGGGCTTTGGGTAAGGTTATACCAAACTTCTCCTCCATGTTTAAATTTTTTGGCCCAAGTCCTGCCTCAAGCTTCCAATTGAAGGAATTCAACAACGAGCCCAACATTATTAGAAACATTCTCATGCTAGTGCAAGCTAGGGCATCATCAAGATTATAAATAAATAAAAAGGATTTCTTAAAATTGAACTAATTATTTGTGGCTCAATTTGGCCTAAATTAAAAACGGATGATTACATATAAGTGCATACTGATTGCCCTTATTATAAATTTTAGCACCCTGTTTGTTTTGTTTTCCGGAATGATCTATTTTGTACAATTTTGAAAAAGGTATAAAGATTTATAATAGTGTCTAATAACAAACACTTCTTATACACTATTACACATTTTAATACAAGATTGATACATTACTTTAGTTAGTTTATAATAATGGACAGATGTATAAATATTACGCCAAAAAAATATGGCTATGTCGGTGTAAACTGAAAAAAGCAGCTGCATAAATGCATTTTACGTGTTGGGCTGTATATTTTTTAAACAGCCCAACAAAAAAGGCAGGTGGATCTATAATCAATTTACTGATTAAACATAAGCTATACAATAATTATACACCAGCCTACAATTTTTTGGTTTAGACGGTTAGTCATTAATGTCAGAGTCCTGAATCTATTGCATTACTATTGAATGATTATGAACCATCGAGCAATAATATGAAAACAGGTTATCCTCTGGTAAGTGAGATAATACCAATGGAGCTTGGCAAGTTTGTTCTTTGACTGACATCAGCTACCAGTTTTATCGATTGCAAGCCATGAAACAAACATAAAAGCCATGAGGCCAACATTCTGTTAGATCCTATTCTTCCTCTCATAGGTAAATCATTTTTCTAGAATTGTTTAATGGATTAGTGTCTTATTGTACATGATGCTGCCAAATTCTCCCATTGGTGCAACCCCACAGGCGTAATTCCTTTTCACCTGTTTGTAACTATGTTGCTCGGATTTTAGAAAAAGTTGGAGGATCCAGTACGGATGCGGCTATGCTTTTGGAGAGTCCAAGTAACATAGATTTGTAAAGCTTATGTTTGAATTAGTAAATGGAGAGTATCCTTTCATATAAATGTTTGCTTTTCATAGCGGCCATTGAGCAAATATAACAATCTTTACCCAAGATAACTTGCTTAATCGTGATGTACAATTATCGAAGATTGTGGACACCATGGAAGAGGCAGTCACCATATTTTGAGAAATAGTGTATCTCATGATCAGAAAGTAAAGTTCTCTATAATATATATATATATATATTCAACACCCGTGTGTAAGCTTGCGCGCGTATACATGATATACTTTAATCTGTTTAAATCCACTCATTCTAAATTCTAGATCTTCGTCTATGACAATACATCACATGTTTGACCTAACAATGTTAGAACAAGCAAAAAAAAATGCGAACATATTTATACCCCTCTGGTCACATTTACCATTTCATGACTAAAATTAGATGCTACTAAAATCAGGCTCTAAGTGAAGATGACCAAGGTGTAATCAAAATTCACATTGAGAAGTTGGTCGGTGAAGGTGTAAAGACAACGGGTTGAAGCTTGTTGGCCAAATGATACAAGATACTGAATCAAATCCCTTGACAGGACAAACAATCCCCCAACAAGTGGCATTACCAGATGTCTCATTACTGTTCACCAAATGCTCGGTATACTTTTGGTGTTCTTCCCCAGAGAACTGACCTTAGTTGGCTTTATTTTACCAACAAAAAAAAAAAAAGGTCTGCACAGTAACAAAGCTAGAACTATCCCTGGCTATACGATTTATTAACTATCATATGAATTTCCAAGTCTTAACATATTTGGTATTTGGACTCCAGAAGACCTCAACAACAATTATACATGCGTATATAGGTACAGCTTATAACCACAGGGACTCAAGTTAGAGTAAATTTCATACTAGGCCTAGTTTTAGATCAAATATATGATTGTCCATGACTTAGAACTTAAGAACTTGTTTGGGCTGCCTTCCTTTCTTTCCCATAGCCTTTTCAAGAGCTGTATGAAAATCATCAAAAGGTGCCACTTCAAACCTGTATTTAAATGAAGGGATTCAGCGTCAGATCACTGCATCAAGATAATACTTGCACTAAGTGGAAGCATAGTGAATAAAGTGAGTAACCACCCGCCACACCCCGACACAACCAAAAAAAAAAAAAAATACTGAAAATATATAACCCCTTTTCGCTGGTCAGAAAACTTACTAACTCACGAAAATAATACACACTAGTAATTAGAGTTTTGAGCAATGAAAATATTCTTTAGACGGGTGGTAAATGATCTGCCATCGATCTTGCATCATTAGGTTTAACAATTGACTTCCTCACCCATTATCATCCAGCCAACAAGCAACAAGCGGCAAAAACATTTTCAAGTTTCAACCATTCAGAAGAATCACTCAATATTTAATTTTTCAATTATATTAAAATTCTAGTTACCACAATTACCATAACTTCTCTTTCAAAAGAGCACCCTCACATCAAGTGATAGAAAGAGAGGTCATACTCGTATTTCAATTTCCCATCCCGACATAGGCCCAAAAGGTAGTCTATCATAGATCGGCACTCTTCAGCTTTGTCTGAACTCATCCACCTCTGTAACCAGAACCCTTTCAAGGTAAGCTCCTGAAAATATAGTATCAATAACAGTTCAGTGTTCTTTTTCCTCAGAGCATACACTTAACACATCATTCACTAGGTTTCAATATTAAATTTTTACAGGTCTTAAATGCATATACTTGAAGCCCTTATTTGATCCACTCCCCCAACCACATTAAATATTCTCAGTTTTCAATCATGCATCAACTAGACCACTTACTGAGGTTTGTTTTCTTCTTTTCCTTTTTTTCTTTTTATCCTGGGTGGGATGGAGGGGCAAGAAGGGGGCCAATGGTGAGCTGAGCCCGGACATCTGGTAAGGCAAGACTCCCCATACAGCTCGCTGGCCTCATTGAGATGTAATACTTTGTTTAAACAGTTACAATTGGCGAAGATGAAAAATTCTCAAAAGAGAGGGGTCCTTTATGTATGAAACTGCAGGTTACAGAAATTTCACAGATCTACTTGATAGAAGATTGCAACTATATGGATGCATCTCAGATCCTATTTTACCATCCAAGGTCTCACAACTTTATTGCCACATTACTTCCCTCACCTGTGCTAATGCTCATTAAGGAATTATTGAAAATAGAAATAACATGAAAGTGGGTTCTTTGTGACTTGCCTTGAATATAAAAGCGGAAGTAGATACAGTTATTGGTTTCTTTGACATCCCCCCATATGTCACCATAGTGCCACCCTGCCTGCAAGGAACATGCTATATGCCTTTATATTTTGAATTGAGTAGAATAAAATTATGAATACCACCATCTTACTTCAGGAATTTTAAGATCAGTGAAGCAGCATTGCCACCAACACAGTTAAAGCCCAGAACAGGTTCAGGTATATTGCCCTACAACATTAAAGGAACTAATAAAAATATGTACAGAATGGAAGATACTAATACCAAAAAATATTGTCAAAAGGGAGTTTAATACTACTTTAGAACACTGTTCCAACACATTGAAGATGTGTAGGGTTGAAAACGGGGGATGGGCAGAGAGGAAACCGAAATGAATTGGAAATGCCCTGTAGAAATGGCAAAACAAAAACAGCACAGTACACAAGTCATTATCAACTTTAAATGGTTGTTGATTGATACCAGGAGACCTCTCACATTCTTCACTTCCAGTTGGCTTTCAGTAAACACTTCATCAGCACCTAATTGCTGGAGATTTGCTTTTGCTTCATCTGATCCTGCCCTGAGAGAATTGAGTTTATCCTGTGATACCTCATGTGTAGCAATTTGTATTAAATTAATAGGACCTAACATCATACGAATATAACTGAGACCTTACTTGTGTGTAAATTGATTAATTTACTTTCATGGGGAAAAGCACTCCAGGAAATGAATACAAATTATACAGAGAAAACTTGTTTGGAGATGGAGAAAGATGTTAGGAAGCTCCTCATATATCAAACTCGTCGTCCTTAAGTGAAATTTGCAATTACGTGACAACAGCCTTGAAAATTTTAGGAGAAATTGGTAGCTAAATAGAAAGAAAGATGTTCTCTTATGCTGCAAGTTATTAAACGATTACAGAAGTTAGTAGCACTAATTTTGGATGACTCAACCTTTCCTGGAATATACCACAATGTCGACTCTTGAGAAAATTTTGCTACAGAGGTTTTAATGCGGGATACTGGATAACCATATCTAAACATTTAGATAACCAATCGAATGGTAATCCCTCTTAATTAATAGAGATTATCGGGGGTGTTGTGCGATAAGAAGGTGCCACCTATTCTAAAGGGAAAGTTCTACAAAGCGGTGGTTAGACCAATAATGTAGTATAGGACGGAATGCTGGCCAGTTAAGAAAGCTCATGACCAGAAGATGAAGGTAGCAGAGATGCGGATGCTGAGATGGATGTGCGGGCATACCAGGAGAGATAGGATTCGGAATGAAGTGATTCGGGACAAGATGGGTGTGGCCCCAGTGGTGGATAAGATGCGGGAAGGGAGGTTGAGATGGTTCGGCCATGTGCAGCTGAGATGCGTTGATGCGTCAGTAAGGAGGTGTGAGAGGATGGCAGTAGTGGTGGGCCTAAAGAGAGGGAGGGCTAGGCGAAGAAGGCCGGGGGAGAGGTGATTCGGCGATACGGCGCTACTTGCTTCACCGAGGACACGGGACATGACCGGTGATAGGATACCGGGGGGGTGGGGGTCGAGTTTTTTTTTTTTTTTTTTGATTAAGGGGGTCCGAGTTCTTCGAGGGGGGGGGGGGTTTCGCAAGTGCAGGTTTTCTTTCTCGAAATTGTTTATTAGGAGTATTTTGATCGAGACCTCTATGTGTTGGGTCCTGTCTATCTTTGTTGTTTTATCATCTACTTCGGGTCCCGTCTATCTTTGTTGTTTTATCATGCTCTTGCTATTTCTCATTTTCGCATTGTTTTGATTTGCTTGTCCGTATCGACTCTTTTCCCTTATTTTCTTTTGAGCCGAGGGTCTTTCGGAACAATGACCTCTCCCTACCTCCCAAGGTGGAGGTAAGGTCTGCGTACACTTTACCCTCCCCAGACCCCACATTGTAGGATTCAACTGGGTATGTTGTTGTTGTTGTTGTTGTTGTATCGGCCCCTAACAAACTTGCAGGTATTAGCACCATCAGATTGCTGCATGCTCTTGTATAAAAGAGGCAATTCTCAGGCAATCCATGATTAATTTCAAACATAAGAAGACTGCAGCAGTTATATAAGGGGAAATTTAGGACATCAAGAAATGATATCATAATGTTTATTAGTGGGGCATTTTTGCCATAGCAAGGAATTACAGATGTAAGTGGAAAGGCATCTACTTTATGCAATTAAACTTTAACCAGAAGTCCGTCTCTCTTTCTTCTAAAAAAACGTAAGTCCGTCTTCTTCTGTTTCTTTTTTTTAGAGAAGAATCATGTTGCTAAAGAAAGCAAGATTTCACCCCAGAGAATAAAGCAAGGTTTTCAACCCAGAGAATTAGACTGTGCTCTGAACAATTATTTTGAAAAATAAGATAACTTCAAACACACGAAGACCACAACATATTTGCAGCAGAGCTAAACTCCACCTGTCTCTAATGATATTGATGCTATGAATCCCATGAAGTCGAGCTAGTTGAATAACACATTGCCCCACTATGCTGGTAGCACCATTCTGAACAATAGTGTCCCCTGCTTATGAAAAGCATTAGCAAGGAAATGGAAGCCAGCAGTAACCATTAGATTCAAAATTGGACAACCTGATTTTAATGCAACAAAGTCCTCGAGCATTCTCAAGGCACTCAGAGGATTGACAGTAACAGTCGCAGCATACTCCATCGGGGTTCTTTTATCAATTTTGTGCCACACAGTTTGCTCTTTTACTACGTAGGTCTGCCATGTTCCTGCACGAAAACATTGGTGTTGATGCATATCAGAATACCAAAATAAGTGCCTTCAGTGGGTATTAAGTCTACTAAGGCTAGTAAGGTATGCTTCGGGTGCACAATTTGATGTCTTAATGAGCAGCAGATTTCTACCTGAAGAAGGTGGGGAAGGGATAACCCAATCTCCAGCAGAAAGACCCTTAACTGCAGAGCCAATGGCATGCACTTCTCCAACCCCTTCATATCCCCCAACTGCAGGCATCGGTGGTCGTACAGGATAAACTCCTGCGGTACAATAAAGTTGGGCCAATTATTCTGTGTTCTTTTGTGACTAGTCTTGATAATGAGAGAAAAGAATGGTGAAGCAGGCCTTTCCATCAATGAGGTCGTGTTGTTCGAAACTTGATGTTATGTATTTAGTCCTTAATCGGGACTGAAGATCAGTTGATTGAGTATTGATTGAATGAAAGAAAAGAAACAAACACCTTTAATGCAAGAAGGCATCATATGAAGAAAAGCAAGTTGCACCAAGAAAAGATAAGCATTGCCTCTGCCCACCCCTCCCTAGTCCATTGAAGTCAAAAGTTGATTAACTTTAAAACAAATATAACTAATGAAACCTACTTGTCCAAACATAGGCGTTGGGAGCAAGTTGAGATCTTAGAAACAACTATTTTTCTCTTCTAACACAATGCAACAAAGTGCATATGGAATACAACCTACTCTTAGTAGATGTTGATACTGGAAAATTGGTAATATCCAATGTCTTAGGAGATATATATCGCATTCAAAGCAGTGTTGTCAAAGGCGCGCTTAAGCCCTGAAACGAGGCTCAAAATATGTTGAGCGCTTCACCTCGCTTTATGTGGACTTCAGTGTCGTCATCAAGGCTCTAAGACATACTTGTCCTTGCCATTGAGTCTCTCTTGAAGAGGTGACACTAGATGATTGATATTTCACTTTATCGTAATGTTTTTACAATTTCTTTGTCCATATATTTGTTATTCATGCTTACTATTATTAGTCTTGGACTAAACATACATATATTTGTAATTTTGCACCATTGCGCTTTTTTTCACTAAAGCCCACGCTTTATTTGCGCATTGCGCTTAAAGCCCCAGCTAACCTTAGAGCTTTTTTGCGCTTTTCGCTTTTGATAACACTGATTCAAAGTAAAGAACAGTCTGATTTCCGCTATAATACAATACTTTGGCATACTTGTATCCAATCAAGCACAAACACCAAAATATGATTCAGTATTAGGAGCCAGACTCCAATTGGACACAAACACAAGTAGAACACTACCCAAACAAGTGTTAATACCTTTTTTAGTAACACAGTTTTGAAGAAGAAAAAGGACATGCTTTTTTATTTCCCTCCTGATTCATGGGTACTGTTTATTGGAGTTATAAGCTAAGGTTCTTGCTTAACTAGTCATCCCTTTTTTGTTCTTGAGTCAGACTACACATCTAAGCGTTAAAATCCTTACTGCAGAAGCAGAGATTGTCATGCTTTTCCACTACTTCTTTTGCTAGTGCCTGCTTTTTTCCCCTACTGAGTACTTACCACGCTTCGCTTTTCAATGGTATTTTGTAATTTACTATACAATGTTATTTTGTATTTTGCTCTGCTTTTTGGTGCAACTTGGACACTTCAAAGAGATCTATGGAACATAGAATTGTTATAAATGTGTTATTTTCATTATTTAACAGTTGTTATACTTCCACTAGTATCTGTAACTAATGAGGGCCATATACAATATCATAGACATTTCGAATACAACATTTGTGTGAGTATAATTTTTCTTGTTCCCCTGTATGTGCTCAACAACACAATTTTTGGTTCGTATCTGTATTACTTAGCTTATGCCAAAAACAACAGCTTGCTTAAGTGAAGTTATGACATGTTATTCAGTTTTACTACCTTCGGCGAAAGAATTCTGATAAAAACCTAGAAAAGCTCAAAAGAAGCACAATAATTTTGGTGGACAATAATATATTCAAGCCCCGCCCAAAGACGGATCCCATGCAGAAAATCATCGTTATAAAGATACACTGCACACTAATCTATTGTCAGAATGACACTGCATACTAATCTTTTACAGCGTAATATAGTAAATTTTAGGAAATATAAGTCATGAATCATAGAAAGCCTCGTTACGAGGTATCACTTCACCTTTAAATAGAAATATACTCCAATTAAGAAATCGACATTGTGACAATATGGATAAAAAAGAAAACTAAAACTTCAAATAAAAGAACCTTCAATTCTATTAATATCAGAAGGATTGATCGGAGCTGCAAGCATTCTAACGCACACATCATTGTCTTTAATTTCCACCGGCGGAAGCTCCGTCACTCTGCAACACACACACACAAAAAAAACATATAAACTTACAAATAGTACAAAATACAATTACACAATTAGAAGTCAGTAGAGGCGGAGTCAATATTTTTAGTTTATGGGTTCTGGACCACAATTATTTTTGTTTACTGAGCTTTTGATAAACTATTTGTACATACTCCATCCGTCCATTTTTACTTGTCCACTATACTAAAGATAGATGTCCACTTTTACTTGTCCAGTTTAGAAAACCATGAGGTAATTTAACATTTTATACCTATTTTACTCTTACTCTTATTTTACTCTTATACAACATTAAACCACGTAGCTCAATATACAATATTTTACAACATTATACCTTAAGGAAAGCATTATACATAATGCATCAACCTTGTATAAAAGTGCATAATAGTGTATAAAAGGTGTTTACACACAAATATGGGCTAAACCGGGTAACAAACTCAAAATATGGGCTACATGGCGTAAATATTTTCTCCCGGTAGACATAAAGCGTATTTTCCGTTAATTATTTCCAATTCATTTCCCAATATTATTGTAATAATTAGGGGCCATATAGTAAAATTATCATTTTATTTATTGCCTAGGCTAAGTCAAACATGGACAAGTAAAGATGTACTAAGTATAAAATAATTTTTTTTTAACACAAATACAAAATTTGAGTTAAAGCTACTGAGTTCTGCCAAACCTGTAGCCACCATTGTGGCGCCGTCACGTCAGTACTCAGTAGTAGTAAATTTAAATTAAACGAAAAGTATTAAAATTAAGAGAAAGTGAAGGAGTTACTGTTAATTACCTAGTTACAACATCAGGAGAGTCATGTTGATCGTAAACATTCTACATATCTTTAGTTTAAGACCACAAATTGAAAACGGAGGGAGTAATAGTTAGAGGCAATATAGTAAAATTATAAATTTATTTATGGAATATTTTCAAAAATATACAGCTTTTGAAAATATTTACGTCAATATACAATATTATACAGTATTATACCTTGGGGAAAGCATTTTACATAATGTATCAACCTTATACACAAACATGGGCGCCAAATCGGGTGTTTATACACAAAGTATGGGTTATATGGCATAAATATTTCCAAAATAGACATAGAGCATAATTTTCCCTTTTACAAATTGGGGAAACAACACTCTATGTTTATTTGGAGAAAATGTTTACCCGAAATGGCCCTTTTATACATTATTATACACTTTTATAAAAGTTTATACATTTTCTACATTGTCCCCAAGGTATAATACTGTATACAAATCGTGGGATCCGGGCGATACGGCCTCTCTTCTCGAGAATCCATACACACTTGTACAGCATCTCTCGTTCGGCCTCAATGGGAAAATAAAATGGAGCACCTAACATCGCATCTTCACGGACCAAGAACTACGGATCAAAAATACCATTCGAGCCGTTTTTTTCTTGACTCGAAATGGGAGCAGGTTTGAAAAAGGATCTTAGAGTGTCTAGGGTTGGGCTAGAAGGGTCTCTTATCGCCTTCTTTTTTCTTCTCATCGTTTGTATAAACACTGTTGCAAAAAAAAATTAGCCATGCGGATGTAAATTAAAAATATAACTACGTGGATGTAATATTTTATGCTGAATTGTATATTATTGAAATTATTCCCTTTATATATTGCTTCTTGGGAGTGTGTGCCAAGTCAAATTTTTTAACACAAATACAGATTATGAGTCAAAGCTACTGAGTTCTGTCGAACCTGTAGCCACCATTGTGGCTCTGCCACGTGGTTGTACTTACTAGTAAGTTAAAAAATTAAGAGAAGTAAATTGAGGAGTTACTGTTACTTACCTAGTCACAACATCAGGAGAGCCATGTTGATCGTACACAACCGCCTTAGACGGCGGCGATGTGGCGGCGGAATAACATCGTACGGCTGAGGTTAGATTACGACAACGGCGAAGTGGGGCCCGATGTGAAACTCCATGTACGAGCGCTTTGAGAGATACAATTTTCGCAGTTGCCATTTTTACGGTACCTTCTAAAATGTGCTACTACTACCATTTTTTTTTCCTTACTGATGAAACTAAGGAACGGCATCGTTTTGGTATATGACCAAATTATTTTAGGCATGATGCCTAAATTAGCATTGTCTTAATTATTCCTCGAATAATGTTTTAATTTTGGGAAAAGGGTCAAAAATACTTCTTTATTTCGGGAAGAGGTCTAAAAATATCCTCGGTTACTAATTTTGGTTAAAAATATGTCTCCCTTCATTGAAGTTTTCAAATATTCGCATCTTAAAATTAGAATCTCACCAAAAAATCAAATTTGGGGATTTCCTTTAAGACGGGGGCGTATGAAAATTTTAATGACGGGAGGGGTATTTTTGACCCTTTTCTCTTTAATTTATGTGATGATATTTAACTGAGCAAGAAGTTTAAGGAGGTGTTTGGACTTCAAATTTAAAGTTTTTTAATTCGAAATTTGTATTTGTTTAAGATATTTTGAAAGAAAAAAAAAACTTCGATTTTAATTTGAAATTTTGAATCTAAATCCCAAACTCTGCTAAGAGATAGAATTTTCATTCCAAATTTATGATTTTAATTATTATTTTTAAGTTTTAAAATTTGACCGTAAATTTTAAAATATGCAAAAAATGATTGATATTTATGACAAAAATAATTACTCAAGTCTATTTTACTCCTTATTTTACCAACCCAAATTTATTTAAAACGGAATTCTTTCATAAAACTACCACTTCCTTCTCCAAATCCAAAAACTAGTTCCTTCTTCCAAAAGGTCACACCTACTCAATCTATTTTTGGGAAAGTTTTGATAGTTTCAGGAAAAATGCGGTTTTCATATTTATGAGAAAAATTACAACTCTTGAAAATTTAAATTGCATGTCCAAACACAATTCCCACTTCAAATCAATGATTTCAACTTATGATTCCAAGTTCATGTCCAAACGCTTACTAATAAAACATTACTAGTAAAAACCCTACAAAAACAAAAGAATGCGCCTGACACGCACTCCCCTTCGTCACCTTGGGTGGCGGCCTAAGACTCTCTTTCAATGTCCATTCCTGTCGACGCTACTAACCAAACAACACCGAGTGCCCCATTTGGGCCTCGTCTAGGTTCGAGTGGCACCCCACCACTTCCCCAACTACCACAAGTTACATATGTTGCTTCGGTTGGAGATCGAACTGCTACAACTACAAAGAGGGTGGTTCGATTGGAACCACAACAATATGAATTCGTTGATGGCAGAGCACGGGTACTTTTTACTAATGAGGAGGGAAGAACTACTTGCGAGAAAAATGTCGACTTACTATTGTGGGTAAGTTTCCTAGAGCTCGTCCCCAAATTGACAAATTAAGCGGCCGAATTCAAGCGAATGGTGCCGATGAAGGGCATTTTAGGATTGGGGTCAAGGGTTGGAGACCGTCGTCTTCATAGATTTCACTGATGAAGATGATTTTAAGAGATTTTATGGGGGTGGAAAATCGATCCCAATCTGTGGCATGCTGATGCGAATCTAAAGATGGACTCGGAACTTCAATGCCGAAATGGAGTCCACCCTAACACCAGTATGGGTTACTTTACCAAATCTTCCATGGAACTATCATGATTGGCCTGCTTATTTGGAAAGAATTCTCTATCCAATAGGTACTCTTATTACGCTTGATAAAGCTACTTTGGCTCGAACTAGGCCTACTACTGCAAAGGATAGGATTGAAATAGACTTAACAACACCTAGACTCAATGAAGTTGAAGTGGCTCTAATGTACTGTCATGGAGGAATTCAGACGTTCATTCAGCCAATTGAGTATGACCAAATCCTAGATATCTGCTACTATTGCTAGATGCAGGGTTACTCAGATGCAATATGTCGGAATCAACGTTCCAAAGATATATCAAATGGAATAACTGGGGGGGAGGGGGGGAATGTTACACCCCGCACTTTTAGTGTTACACCCCGTACCTCGGAGAAGCACTGGTTAATTTGAATGTAAGTATGTCGAGCTATGGTTAGGTAAAACAACTTTGGAGTGTCGAACGAGGCATTATTAAGTATATTGTTTAAGTAAAGGATGAATTATGATCGTAAGTCGTTAGGAAGGACAACCTTGGAACCAAAGGACATGACCATTATCAAGTATGATTAGTGATAAATATCATGTATAGAGAGTTTCGGAAGATTTCGGGATCAAGCAAATCGAAGAAAATAAGTTTGACGAAAATTTGGAAAAAGTTGGCAGGATTTTGGGCAGATTTTTTTGTCAACTTTGGAGGGGTATATCTCTAGGTATATGGGGAGTTTTAAGGTGTTTCAAAAGCCTAAAATGAATTCCGTCGAGTCTAGTTTCCAACGCAACAAACCTCTCATCGATATGACTTCGAAATAGAGAATTATGGACGTTACAAGTTAGGCGGGGCGAAAGTAGGGCGCCATCGTTACGTCTTTCACAAAGCGCTACAGTGCCGCCGACTTGGACACCCTATATAAGGGTTAAACCCCCATTTTTTCTCCATAATAATTTCCCAAATATTCCAGAAAATTCAGCCACATATGAGAGCATATATATAACATAAAAGTGAGGATTTTGAGAGATTTCAAGTTTCGGAGTATTAATCGAGGTCCGGACAACGTGTAGTCGCGATTATAGTTTTGTCTTGCATTGGAATTTGCTTGGATTTAAAGTAAATATTGAAGATATTGCTGCTCTAGCAAGAATAAGGTATGAATCTCTCCTTATTAATATTAATCTCAGTTTATTTACGGAGATAAAGTTATTAAATAGTCGTATAACAAGTTGGATAGTTGAGAAACTTGGAAAACATCGTGTGGGATGTTTTATGGAGCCTATTGGTGTTGATAATGTTGTTGTGATGTTGGTATTGTTGTTGGTTATTGGATTGTGATTTCGGGTTAGGCATATAAACAGGGGAAGCCGCCCGAATTTCGACGACATTCTAAATGGATTTAAATTAAGGGTTTAAGACGAGCGTATGACGATGAGCCTAACAATAGTATGAATGGTCGTATATGTAGATTACGAGGCTATGAATGATCTTAAGTGAATTGCAAGACAGGAAGTAAGTTGGAACTCGAGAATTATCTTCCAAGTATGTTAAGGCTATTCCTCTTTCTTTTAAAGGCATGATTCTTTTCCTATGAACGCATACACGTCTTCCCTAATACCTTATTTCCGAAAATACTAGCAGTTCATGATTCTCAAAATCCTTATGATGCTAAAGACGAATGTTTTCTATAAGGACCATGATGAGGATTATGACGATCCCATTTCTGGAGATTTCAAAGTTATTGTTTTAATGTCCTTATGAGATTACTGAGCTAGTTTTAAGATTTTTGATTATATTTGTTGATGTTGATCTCATCTTATGATTTTGTTCAAAAGGCATGATTCCTATTTTATGATTCCATATATGTGTTCATAACCTTCTTACTTCCAATAGTTAGAAGCTCATGATTCTTAAAAGCTTCTTATGATACTAAAGATGAGATGTTTTCTATGATGAACATGATGATGATGAACTTAATTCTAGAAATTCCAAAGCTTATGATTTTGATGCTATTATGAGATTATTGAGCTTATTTCATAATTATCTCGATTTTATTTATTGTTGTTGATCTCACCTTATAATAATTGTTCCTTCAAAGGTGAGATATAGCGATGATGATTGCTCCATAATATAAATCGGAGGTTCTACGGCCTTATGTCACTCCGACAGTCGTAGCTTTTATTTGGCTCTCGTACGTGCTTTATATATATATATATATATATATATATATATATATATATATATATATATATATATATATATATATATTTCTCCCTCGCGCGCGCGCTATAGTCGGTCGGGCATGCACGTAGATGTACATACCCGCAGCCGGGCATGTTATGATATCGCCCAGAGACGGGAGGCCGGATGCGAGGCTAATGATGATAACACCGAGCCTTAATGGTCGGGCATAATACTATATATATGACATCGAGCCTTAATAGCGAGTGGCATAATACTATATATACGACACCGAGCCTTAATGGCGGGGCATGGTACTATGTATATGTATAAAAATGTTTTTTTTTAAAGGCTAAGCACGCATAAGCGTCCGCCTTGAGAGGGCATCTGGATGTACAGTTATCTCTCTTATTCCATGTTACCTTGCATATCTATGTTATGTTGTTATTCATGCCTTACATACTCGATATATTATGCATCGATATTCCTTCTTGTGGGTATTTTGTGCTCGTACGCCGCTGTAGGCGGTGGAGACGGATCGGACCCGTAGGTGTTCTATCGGCGGATTCTCGGGAGCACTCCACTCTATTTCGGAGTTATGGTCTATTTGGTATTGTCCTATGATCATTTGTATTCTATGTAGAGGCTCGTAAACCTGTGTACGGTTACATGTTTTATAGCTCCACCCGGTCATATTATGGTGTAATATATTGGTGGCCTTGTCGGTCTTATTTTGAACTGCGATACTTTCCGTTAGCCTTGGCCGGCTTTATGATATACGTTGTGTTGTGGCGACCTTGTCGGTCCGCATATGTACATATGTGATGAATGATCGAATATTCCTATGTTGGGCCTTTTCGTGCGGCAGTGTTCTTTGAGTTATGGCTGCTTATAATGTTCAAAGTAACGGATAAGTCGAGTGGTTCCGAGCCCGTCATACTCATCGTAGGGGTGTGACGGAAAACCTCAGATAGAAGGAACTAAAGTGGTGGAGAAGAATTGAGAGTGGACTAAGGTGGACAATAACAAAAAGAATGGTGGACAAAAGAAGAAACCAGTTGAGGTTCCACAAATCATGACTAATAATGGAAATAAGAATGCCTTCGCAGCTTTGGAGGAAGAATCACCCATGGAAATTGCTGGCCCGTAAGGGTTGGCCTAACAACCGAAATTTGATAGCAATGACATCACCGACAAGATTAACGGCTTTCGAGATGGTAGCATTTGGCACTGAGGGTGAGCTCGAGGTGCATGCTACCATCAATGAGCAAACTGCTCCTACTGCAGTTCCGACTGCAATCCCAGTGAAATCAAAAAGAGGAAGGAAGCCTAAAGCTATTGCTGAAAAAGTAAAGACTGGAGTTGCGGCTGCAAATAAAAAGAGAACTAAGAGGAGTAAGAAATCAGCGACAGTGATCTCTGATCAGGCCATTGTTTTAACAGGAAATCCGTTGGTTAATGTATCTAATGATCAATTGGAGAAAGTAACCAGTAAAAGGAAGCGTAAGTCGAAGTCCGTGTGGGTTTTGTAAGATGTCTCGGAATTTGAACAAATTGAAGTACCTTGGCCGAGTGTTAAAATTGCAAAGACATACGAACAATTTGTGGTCTCAATACTAAGGAACATATTGCTGGGCACTCTGTTAGTCCTAATTTACTCCATAAATTGGGACCATCCACCAGTGTTCAAGAAGGAATGCAAACATATGAGGAAATTGATGTGCAGAATCTTTGGAGCCGGGACATAGAGTCCAAGTCCAAGGATGAAAATGCGAAGAGACCTCAAAGGGAGCTACAGTTTGATGCCACTGAATCGGCTCAGAATGTCCAAGGGAGAATCAGTCAATACAACAACCTCTCACCTAGAGGTTCTCGAAACAAACTACGGTCAGACAAAACCGTTTGGCCATCACCCAGGTAACATGGGACTGGTCAGACAAAGGACTAACACACAATGTTTCCCATGATTAATACACTCTCACGGAACATTAGGGGCATGAAGGCTCAAAAAAGCCTCGGACAGGCTAAAGTCCATCAAAAACTCAAAAACAATCTCATTTTCATCGTTTTATAAGAACCAGCACGGAGTCTTCAAACATAGTAAGACATCAACTCAAACTTGGTATGCAACATTGCTATTTTAAGCAACTTGTGACAAAATTTGGTCGTTTTTGGACGATGAACATCTGGAGTTGATATTTTCAGGGGACACTAAGCAACAAGTCTTGTCAAAATGAGCCATGGATTGAGTAACATTCCCCTGCACTTGACCATTGTTTATGCTAAGTGTAAAAGTCACCTCAGAATTCCATTTATAGAGGAAAGCTTTGAGGTATGAGAATTCAAAGGACCTTGGGGAGTAATGGGCAATTTGTCGGATAACATGCGGCGAAGAAAATTTGGAGGCAATCCTTCAGAATAAGCAAGAGCGACTTTCCGGGTTGTATGGATGAATGTGGATTACGAGATGCGGGATTTTTTGGTAACCTACATACATGGAGTGATAATAGAGGACCACCTACTACCCGTCTGGATAAGACTAGATAGACTGCTCTATAATGAAGTTTGGTCAGATGAGTTTTTTGAAACTACAGTGCAACACTTAGCTAGAGTATGTTCTGACCACGCTCCTCTGCTGATCACAATGAAGAAAGAGGTTGCAAATGTGCCTAGATACTTTAAGCTTTCTCGACTTTTGGGTGGGAGCATGAAACATTTGAAGAAATGGAAGAGGTATGGCAAGAACCGGTGGTAAGGAATGCGGATACCGGATCTTTATCGAAGAAACCAGCAAAAGGTTGAGTGAGTGGTCAAGGCAAACCTTTGGAGACATTTATGAAGAGCCAAAAAGATTAGAAAAGCAGATCAGGTGACTTAGAAGAGACTCGACTATTGATACTCCCGAGCATAGGAGGGATTGAATGAAACAAGGCCAAATATGTCCAATTCCCTCAAGTTACAGAAGAAATTTGCTTTAAGACAAAAGCTAAAGCAAATTGGTTGGTGATGGAGACAAGAACACAAATATCTTTCATAGTGTGATTAAAGGGAGAAAGAAGAGATTGAATCTTCAAAAGATTCAGATACTATCGGGCAATGGAGAGAAGCAATCGAAGATGTGGCAAAATGTTTCGTCGAGTGCTTCAGGAATACTTTCAATACTAATAACGGATGAGGACTATAAGTACGAATGTATTAGACCAAAGGTGACGGAAGACAACATTATGTTGATGGCTAAACCAACCATGGAAAAAGTTAAAGAGGGTGCTTTCAGTATATCTAATAATAGTCAATGCTGGTCCAGATGGACTAGGTGTTCTATTTTATCAAGCAAGCTGGTCTATTATCTCAGAGGATGTGTTTAATGCAATATCGCTTGTTCGTATTAAATCCTAAGGTTCATCTTCATACTTGCCTAGTCATGCTACCAAAGGTAGAAATTCAATGACAGCCTGAGACTTGAGACCAATCAGCCTTTGCAATGTCTCAAGTAAGATCATAGCTAAAATCTTAAACGCCATATTAGTCCAAGTTCTACCATAGATCATATCCGAAAAAATCAATACGGTTTCATCAAAGGCGTGCATATATCATAAAATCTTCTCTTAGCACAAGAGATAATTAATGACTTTGAAAAGGAGCAAAAATGGGAGAATATGATTGCGATTAAGGAGTTGATTATAAGCAAAATCTTTGTTTGTAATAAGTGCCAAATCCTATCGGTGATCTTTGAACAATGTCCTATCGAATAGGTTTCAAAGGGTTTACAATGGGGACCAAGGGTCCATTGATCAATCACTTATCCTTTGTAGATGACATCATCATCTTCTCCGTGAGGAAAACGAGCACGGTCGTAGGATAATTAACACTTTAACCATATGAAAGTGTATCAAATCGGCTTGTTAACAAACACAAAAGTTGTTTTGTGTTAGCAAGAATCGGATCTTCACAGAGCCATTGATAAAGTTGCCGGCGTTAACGAGAAATGCGAACAAGGAATTGCCAATTCAATACCTAGGTTGTCCCTACATACGTAGGAAGTTAGGGCACAACATTTTACTCGCATTTATAAGCAAAGTAACTAGCAGAGTAAGAGGATGGAAAATAAAGTTCATATCTCCTGGAGGAAAAGCTATTCTTATAAGACATATGTTGCTAGCCATGCCTATGCATCTTTTCGCTACACCAACCTCCAAATGTGACGATACGTATAGAAAAAGTGCCGGCATTTTTTGCAGGGGAGTTAAAAGATGATAATGAAATATCATTGAGCATCTTGGGCAAAGCTATGTCACCCTTTATGCGAAGGTGGTGGTGGTGAAACTGTAAGATATCAAAGAAAGCTTTTTTGGCCAAAATACGGTGGAATCTCAGGACAAAAGACACTTTATGGAGGCAGTTTATGAAGGAAAAGTATTTTAGATGGTTTCATCCGTTGACAAAACGGTCGGAAGTGGTGGATACGGATGTGGGAGATCTGCGGTAAAGCAAGATGAAGTTGAACAACACTTAGTTGGAATATAAAAGGGAATATTTCATTTTGGTTTGATAAAGCTGGACATCCTTTAGTCCATTATACAGCCACTTACCAGATGGAGTGAGGCCATTACATTTAAAATTGAATGAAGTCTGGAGGAATGGAGAATGGCATGAAGAAATCACAAGGATAGTATGGCCAATCAATCGGGGTCAAGCTGGATATGATTAGTGGTGCTAGACCCCCGATAAACTTGATATGGACAACAAACAGCAAGGGAACTTTCTCAATATCTTCGGCACATACGTGAAAGGCGGAGGAAGGATATATCTAGGTATTGACAAAGCCATCTAGAACAAAGCAGTACCTTTCAAAATGGCTTTCATTGTGTGGAGGGCAATTCATGACAAGATCCCAACTCATGAAAAAGTGAGTAGAATGGGGAAAACAGTGACCACTAGGTGTGGGTGCTGCAATGACATCATATTGGAAACCACGGAGCATTTATTCTGCTCACGAAGATTTGCCCAACAGATCTGGTAATTTTTTTGTGCTCCATTTGGTATAAACTGCAGGGATAGATTGTTGTTACAGGTTCTTCAAGACTAGTGGAATCTCAGGATTTTCAACACAGTAGCTGCTTTCATTTAAAAAATATTGCCCCAGTTGGTGATATGGGAATTGTGGAGATCTAGAGGTGCCAACAAGTATGGACATGAACTTCCATCAGTTTCCAATTCAACATACATGGTTTCTAACAACTTATCACAACTAGTCAAGCAGAAGTTCGGGAAATTGAGAATGGAAGCCACTTGGGAGAAGATTAAAGGAATAATTGATATTCCAATGACCCACAGATCTTACAAAATAGTGAAATGGATCAAACCACAACCTCTTTTCTATAAACTTAACAGTGATGGTAGTTGTATGGAAGGGATGCGCGGGGTCGATGAGTCATAAGGGATTGCAATGGTCACTTAATCATGGCATATTCGAGTACTTAGGCCCGAACTAGTAATTAGGCCAAGGAAGAGCTATGCTTCAAGGGATTAAACACTGTGTTGCAAAGGGCTTGAACAAAATCATTGCAGAGGCTGATTCAAATCTGGTGATTACTACTGTAAACGAAGAGACAACAGCTCCATGGCAAATTTCACAAATTGTGGACAGAATCAAGGACATAGTGAATTAGAAGGGAGTGATTTTTAAACATTGCTACAGAGAAGCCGTAGTTGCGGACAAGTTAGCCACCATTAGTCATGTCCACAAACAGAATCTAATCTTCATGGACTTCTCAGGATTACCAAGACAAATCAGAGGTTTGATGCAACTAGACAGGTTGGAAATGGCATCTTTCAGAATTCGACAAAGAAAGGTTGCAGAAATTTCACTCGACCCACCTTGAATACGTGTAATTAGTTGTGCAGTTTGGTTTGTTATTTGTTTCTTACATAGTGAGGAAAACTTGAGTTGTCAAGTTACAAAGAACATGGAAGAGTTTGGCAGCACAACCCTCTTCTTCAAATGTAATTTTCTTTTGAAATGAAATAAATAGTGGTCGGTTGAATAAAAAAAATTAGCTTTAAAAAAAAAAAAAAAAAAAAAAAAAAAACGCCTACTAATAATTAAAAAAAGACTTTTGACATTTATCGTCTAAAATAAATCATAGTATTTGTGTAGCTATAAATCATTTCATTAAGGGTAAAATAATTATTTTTTTTAATTGAATTGTTACTAATATAAAAAAGAAGTCATTATTATTTGGACTAATCAAAAAGGAAAGGTGCTTGGAAATCAATAGAACTTGAGGGAGTCCAATTAATTGAATACACCGCAAAGTAAGGTTTCCTCTAACAAGACAATAGCATTCAAGCACAATTAATATATCACGAACAATTTTCAACAAATGTCTTTTTTTTTCCTCTGCAACCTCATCTTGATGAGGTGTGTTGGGACAAGTAGTTTGATTAATAACTCCTTCAATTTCAAAAATTACTGAAGATCGAAATCTTGGTATTCTCCTTCGTTGTCACTTCGAAGAAAACCTACATGTGTGCATTATACCAAGTCTTAACCTTCTTATAGTTCTTCGCCTAAAACTTTTTTTTTTTTTTTTTGTGGGGGTGGGGGTGTTTGAGATGTTTACTTTACACAATAATTCACAAAGTTTACAATAAAAAATTATTATAATTTTTATTATATAAATTTAGATAGTATACGAAGTATAATTACTGTATAAATACTATGTAATCAGTGTATCTATTGATACCGACTAAAATTTACCACATCTTGACAAGTGAAATTCTTTTAGCTGGGCTAACTAAAAGCTTTAAAATTTCCTTCCTCTTTTTTGATTCGAAGGAGAGCTTATTCAATTGAAATTGAAATTTATGCATGTAAGTTATTTCATTGTTCAAGAGTGTCATGACCCAATTTGGCTAAGCTGTGCGGGCACTTACCTTTCCTACCTCAGTAAGCGAACACTCAACCCAACGAAAATAAAGGCATAAATAAATAAATCAATTAAGTGGAAGAGAATAATCACATAAGTCTTATGATAATGATATAAAAGAAAGTGCGGAAATGAGAAAATACACCCAGGGTCTGGTCTAATCCATGCAAGAGCATCTAGATCTGAAATATACAAGTCTGAAAATATAATAATACACCAAATCTATATATGTCTCATAATGGAAAAGTAAGACATAAATAAGGAGGAGTCTTCAAGGCAGCAGACATCTGGTGCTCACCTTGTAGACTCGAAGCAGTCCTGATAGCGACAATCAGCCACGGGAGACGGAACAAGATCCAACCTAGAACTCTGCACTCATAAAAGAATGCAACAAGTGCAGGTCAGTACAAAACCACAGTACTGGTAGGTATCAGAGGCCGACTAAGTATAGCTAACATAATTCAAACAATATAGCAAGATAAGTAGATAAATCAACAAGTATAAGTCAAACATAATGGAACCAAGTACACATCATCGCCTAGGTAGAAGCATCTAAACCCAAATGTGCCAAGTCTCAATATGTTCAATCGGAAACCAACATCACAAGTAGAACACTAGATCATCACAATATAAGCCATAATGTAATGCAATGCATTGCAATAATGTATGAATGCAAATGCAATGCTATGCTATGCTATGCAATGTTGTGTACACATGTACTCCGAAAGAAAACTTTCACGTCTCGGTAGCACAACCCAAGGTGTCTCGCGAAGTCTAAGTGCTACTCGTCCCGGATCTTTTCCCACGGAGGATTTTCATCGCCACCACCTGTGGGCCGCGCAGTCCACGCACTCACTCAATCCACTATTCCGAGACAAACATAGGATATTGGACTATCACATCACTCTCATCCAAACCAAGCCCAGCTCATCACAGTGTTTCATCAAGTATCAGCAATGTATCAACAGTATATCATAAAGGATGAGAATGCGTGCAATGTATGTGTTAACATCAATAATCAAATCAATATCACAAATACTAAACATGGGTATGCCAACAATATCATGAAAGACTACACTAGTCATATAGAACTCTATCCTCGTATCAACATCAACAAGTAAGGTACTACAATATCACAATCACGATGGAACAACAATCCCCCCAATATCTACTATCAACACGTGGCATCAAGCCAATAACGATAGAACAATCAAGTCACAACACAACGGTGTGGCTAACCCTAATCACACAACAGGGCCCAAGCTAAGACAATATCCAACCCAACTTCATACCCGAAGGTTTACATGTCTAAATATATGCTTCGCTACACGAAGTCTCACCAAGGGTAAGCTATAACCTACCTAGATGGTCGAACAACAATACACCAACAATCACTCCTTAGCCTTGTCCCCGCTGAGCCTCAAGATCAAGAAAGTCTAGGCATATTTGAAATCTAGATTAGAAATTATGAAGATCGATACCTATATTGCTATCATTCAAATTAGGTAATAACCAACCCTGGAATTTGGGGAAACGGGGCCCACAAGGTCAAAATGGGAAATTCGGGGGTAAAATATCCAATTAAACACAAGGTGATCAAAACCCATCAACTAATTGCTAAATTAACTCAAGGATTCATCCAATTTTGAAATCCAAGAAAAACCCCTAATTTTGGCTATAAACCCTAACTCTTAGATTCAGGGATTCAACACTAATAATGGGAAATATATGATTAACAACCTTAAATACATCATAATCTAACATCAACCCAATCAATTTCATCATTTAAAAGCCTATGTAAAATATACATTAAATTCACTTTTTATCTTCCATTACTAAGGAACTAACAAGGAAAAAGCGATTCTAAGATGATTAGGAATAATGAATTAGTAAGGAGATTAGCAGGGACTTACACCAAGAATTTCCCCCCAAGAATCTTACAGAAATGGTTCCCCAAAGAGCTCAATTTCGTAATGGTAATAAATGATAGATTAAGAGATTTTTAATACACACTTAATGAAAACAACAGGCCTAATACCGGTACGAAGGCATCGGGACTGCCACGGCGCCACCGCCTCGACGTCCATTTAGACCGTCGAGACGATCAGGACAAAACAAGCTTGGCTGCCCCAGCAGGCATCCCGCCGCTATGGCGATGCCGCTGGGACGATACGGGTGCCCCCTTGGCAGACGCCAGGTACCACAATTCCCAACTATTTTTTCAAGTCTCAACTGAAATCTCGACCAACTCCCGAGGCCATTTGCTCACAAACCAACCAAGCCCACTCAGATAGACTAAGTAGACTAAAAAAAGTGGAAACTGCTTAGTCGAGGGAAACTCCCCTTTTTGTCTCGTACCTCCGCTCCTTAGTTATTTCGACCCGTCTTCCAAGACACCTTCAACCAACCGTAGAGATCAGGGGTGAGATATCAAAGTCGACCTCCTTGTCAGGTCAGATCAGTTCTCCCCCTCTACTTTATTTGACACAGACCCACACAAAAACGCGCTACGAATGCACCCATGGCCTCAGAATTCCCAACGGAGGTCTCGTTGACCGAGTCAACCCTGATACCTCAATTCCAACTTTCCAACCCAAGTCCCAAAATGCATACGAGTAAAAGATTGGGAACCGAACCAGACATACACATAGGTTCTAAATGACTCATCCCACCTCTCGAAATCGACGAATTTTCTTAAAAAGGTCCATTTACCTAAAAAGTCAACTTTCGAGTCAACCTTTTTCGCTTTAAGCCTCAAATTTCACAAAAGGTCGCCCCAATCAAATCCTAGACACCTAGGAAAGAGTGTCAACGGTCCCTCGGGTCAAAAGTGAGCCAACCAAGCGGAAGCGTGCTAGGTGCGGAAAACTATAATGACCAAACGGGTCGTTACAAAGAGAATATGATAACTTACTATGTTAAAAGAAAGACAAATGAAAACTAGGGAAAAGGACATTCATTTTGTAACGAAAAGATAACTTTTTCATTAATAGAAAGGGCAATACAGGAAACTAATAAAATAAATATTCCATTTCAAGGAAAAGAATTTGTTTCTTAAATCATCAATTTCTAGGTTCGGCTTCCGTCGTTGAACTTTGAACAACTCTCTTGGCAATTTCCTCTTTAACTTTCTTTATTTTCAATTTTTCATGCTCAAAAAAGTATAAAAATCCACTATATCATTCTTGTCTAAACGAAATCCTAGATCCTCAAAGGATGCACGCAGGAGCAATTCCCTCTCTTTCTTTCTATTCTCATTCCTCATCAATAGTTCTTCATTTGTCATAGCAATAGCCGAAAGGAAATTTCTTATCTCATCTATGTTAGTAGTGCAAATTTCCCATCGATGCGTAGCAGTATTTATAGGTGAATGAAGTAATGTTTGATTAGAGTATTACCTAGTTAGTTATATGGATTGTAGTTAGATGAATTGTAGTAATCTTTGTTATTTTTAGCTACTTCACAAATGTTTTCCTTGATATATATATATATATATATATATTATTTTCGGTTTATTATATTAACTAAAAAAGGAATTGGGACTTAAAACACCGGTGTAATGAAAACAATCTTAGAAGAAATGTTAATAGTACAAATTAAATACCAATTTAGCGTCTAACAAAATTTGCAACAAATTTAAGACGTAGAATATGAAAATAATCAAATAAGGAAATATCAATTTACTAACTGCCGGGGATGAAAAAATTATATGTAAATTTGATGATGTGATTATGAAACTTTCAATTGTTAAGATTCTTATTTTGTTCATTCATCAATTACAATTTGTTTATGCTTCCAAAATAAAAAATAAATCACACTACACACTTGTGCATTTTGAGGGAATAAACTCACAAATGCGACAATTTATTCTTTAATTACAAATCGTGTGTTCTGTCTATATAATTTTTATAATGACCTCCTGTTTGTAGTATATATGTAGACATCACATCTATTATCTCCTCGACATGTATACACAACACACACACATATATAGTTGAACATTTTTTAAGGAATATCTGCATATGTTAAGTTAATCCTACCTTCTCCTTCATTAGTTTCAAGATGAAATGTTCAATTCGTCTTCGATCTAGTACTTATTTTGTTGGTATTTTTACGAATAAATTGCAGGAATAGTGATATCATAAAGAGTGATTTTGAAGTTTTGACCACATTTTTAAATTTTTATTTACAGAATGTCTTTCAATCCATTTCTTCATATGATGAGATACAATTGAAGAGTTTAGCTAAACAACCACCCACCCAATCCGCTTTAAATTAAAAATAATCGGGCGGATATATAATATATGTATAATTCACGTATAATATATGTATAATCGAGTCTAACTAGTGTATACTCTCTCTCTCTCTCTCTCTCTATATATATATATATATATATATATATATATATGGGCTGCTGAGAAAAAAAATGCCAGGTTATTTTGGTAAAGATCCCAAGACGTTTACCCTTGCCTGATGCATTTTTAGTAATAAGGCTTGCCTATTGGGTAGCATTTTATAGTAAATTATCAGGACTAATGTGTTTGATTTTGTATGTAATTTTGCTTTTAAGTCATGAATTTCTTTTGTTTAATGTTGTTACCTGGTGCATTTTTTCTTTGTTAATATGACATGTGTTAATGATCCAAGAATACCTGTGATGATTAAAGTTTGAGAGATTGCGTAAATAATTGATTACAAGATGGTGTATCTCACTGTACGTTCTCTATCATTATTTTAATCGTTTTTATATTTTATTTATTCATGATAAAGGTCTAAGAGGTTACCTAAAAGTTTAGGATCCTGTATTTGTGGTTTAAGTTTTAACGTTTAGCTTTTATAATATAGGATTGGGTGTTTAGAATAACTATATTGTGGCTATCCTGATTTATGTTTATGAGGCAAGAGTTATAGAGTATCTCCAAAGTTAACCACAATGAGGTAGTATTAAATGTCACTCATGGAGAATAATGACGCTAAGTTTTGCCTATGAGGTAGGAGTTGTAGAATATCCCATAGCTTAGACACAATGAGGTAGTGTGTGTTAACCACGGTGAATAAGTTACTGTTTCAAAATTCGTGAGCTAAGTTTGACTATGAGGCAGGAGTTGTAGATTATCTCATACATTAGACACATTACACTAGTGTAAAGTGTTCTAGTACTTTACAATTCGTGCCTCCTTGCGGCAAAATAAATAAACCAACAATATTTGAATAACGCATTAATAATGTTCTGGTAAAAATTTATCCACGTTAGCTTTTTACATCAAATTGATGATTTGATGCAACTTCTCATTGTTAAATTATTTAATGAAGTAAAAATGTACGTTAATTAATCATGTTTAAGTAAAAAAAAAAAAAAAAATTAAAGACGTGAAATGCATGTATTGACTTAGTGTAAAGACCTGGTGCAGATAAGTTTTTGCCCAATGTTCTTCAATGTCCATTACGCTTATGCTAAAAAAATTCAATCTGATTCCTCAATACTTCACTAAATATATTAAAAGTTCAACAACAGATTCTTAATTACAATATGGGCATGTGTATATAGTATTAGGTAAGGTGAAGCCCGTGGCTTAGCATGGGACTGATGGTAAATCGTAGTCCTTCTTATGGGTTTCTTATTATGATTATGTAGTGTGAAAAAAAATAGGGGAAATAACTCATATATACAATCCAAGTTTGCAGTTAATGTAACCCATTATATCATCGGTGTATAAATAATGTATATATACGGCCCACACATCTAGTTTGCAGCGGATATAGTCAAGTGTATCATCGTGGTATAGATATTGTATCTGTTTTGTATAGCTATATATAAACAAAACATATACTCTGTATATATAATGTATATGCTTAGTACAATCATGTATAAACACACAAAACCAACTCAACTTGCGAGTAGTATAAATAATGTATATATAATGTATAACTACATATAAGTTGCTAACCTTCTTTTGTAACTTTACATATACATCCTTATACACTATTATACAATATATATACGATATATAATGTATAAATATTGTATAAACAAAGTCGCTTACGGGCTTGTCCTATACCTCCTAGCCCCCAATGAAGATTTTCTTCCCCTTTCCCAAATTTCAAAGAACACAAACTT